>NW_026252038.1:0-95283 GCF_025201335.1 Gilbertella persicaria
AGAGAGTTGAGTATATACGCACAATTCCACAATGTCAGCCGTTAGATGCAGTTCTGCATCGTAAGCATTGTCATATTCATGTTGAGAAAAAATAATTAAATATGTATAAGACACAAAGGGCTCACTCTTATTTCATCATTAAATAAGGAGTGTCGAGATTGATTAACAAAAAGGAAACTTAAGACAGGGGCCTAAGCTAAAGAGACACAGGATACATCCAATTAGAATAAGAGTTGACTTTTTATGATGTGGCATTGTTTCTTTGTTACGTGCATGGGCTAGGTTAAACTTATTAATGAATGTTATTTGTAATCATATTATGTCCTTGTTTGAATGGAGGCAGGTGATAAAGCAAGACATGGAGAGCACAGATAAGGCATAGAGAGATAGCTTAATTAGGAATTAAACCTGTACAGCTTTTGAAGTAGGGTAACTATAGGTGCGCCTGCCTTGCGCGCCCCTATGGCTTAGATATTAAGTGAAGTGGCTTATAAGGACGTCTTCTTTTTTGGTCATGCTAGGTTATGCTCCTCCACTAAGCCTAACGAAAACAAACCAAGACGGAATGTATCAAGGCTTACTCTTGTAGGAGAAGCACAACCAGACTTCACTTCACATATAGAATTAATAATGTTAGCTCCTTCATCAACTTCATAGTCAGGGCAACAAGCTGCTAAAGAATGAGAGAAGGAGGACAAAGCATTGTCAAATCTATTCAATACCAGTCAGCATATGTCTTGGATTAAGCTGTTGTTTACATGACTAATTGATTCTACTTACTTATGTGGATCGTAATGTTTATTCTTCTTAAAAACGGAGCTCCACACTGACTCCAGGATGTCTTCAGCCTTTTTCTCGCCTATGTTCTTCTTCTTCACTGTCATTTTGTTGATTCTGTTCCAGATAGGTAAGTATTCTTTTTTACCTTCAAGCCAGATACTTACAAGTTTGACAGAGCCTGAATTGTGCGTCGAGAAGCCCCTTCTACTCTTTTGGTGATGCCGCTGATGCTGTCCCTCAGCTTTTCTTCATCATCATCCTTGAAGTCCTAAATAAAATAATTTAAACATGTCGTATAGTTATTTAAAATATTTTACTTACATCGGCTATATCTTTCAAATCGAGTGTGATAGTCGAGTTTAGCCTCAAAGACTTACCAGAAATAGTCAGTCGAAAGTAACAGCGCAGCGCCTCCAAGACACCAATGTCACAGCAGACGCCAAGTTCAGCATCAATTGATGTGCTGAGCTTGGTAATCCAATGGATGGCTCTATAGATGAAATGAAATAAGTAATAATAAGCATATAATTATATGTCAATATCTACAGGAGCTTGTTTATGTTGCTGATGAAGCCATCCTTTGGATTGCTTAACAGAGCCAATGATTGTCTTCGGAACTTGGCTGTTGAAGCTAAGATATCATGGCTGTTGAACACAAATTCTTGTTGTTTATGCTGGCTAATGTTGAAATTAGTCAACCTGTTTGAGATAACATCGTCACTTCCTGAGCTCTGGCAAAAAGGTTTCTTTGTCCACTTTCCAAGAAGCATTGGCTCGTATGAAGTTCAAATCGTGTCTCACAGCAAAGAAGCATGCCCTAAAGCCTAAGCATAAAGCTGATCGTTTGCAGTAGGCCAAAGAAAGACAAAAATGGACCAAAGATGACAGGGGTAAGGTGATTTGGTCTGATGAGGCCAAGTTCACCCTAAAGAGTGCTAGTTTGGACATTAGTTGTCAGAAAGGATGGAGAAAGATATGAGGAGAGGCACATAAAGGGTACACACAGATTTGGATTGGGTTTTCTAATAGTTTAGGGATGCTTCCATACAAATGGTGTTGGCCCTTTAGTGGCCCAAATTAGATCAATCAATCAAAAGGTGTATGTCTAATGTTTGGCGGACTATTATCTTTCCTGGCGTTGTATTATAGGTAGGTGTAACAACTCGATAATTATAGAATAAACAAAGCTGTGATGAGTCTCTGAGTATCCTTTCTATTAGAAAGTGGAAAAAAGAGCTCATGAGGAAAAGATTTTTATCAGTTATCAATTTGGTCGAAGTAGTAAACAAGTGTGAGAGGTAATCTCATACGTATACTTCAGAGTATTAGCATAGCCAAATACGACAGCCAGGCTTTGCCCAGCAAAAAGTTGGTGACCGTGCGAAAAGTAGATGGTAACCATAACCATCATCTCACAAGCGATGCTCGTACATATCGGATACATCGAAAGCCAACTGCTGATATCTATGAAGAAGCCGTTTCTTTGTTGCAGTATAGTGAGGTAATTTTTTGAACTTATATTCAAGTGGTATTCATAACTAATTATGACTTTGTTGATTTGTTAAAAGATGTTGAATGCCAAAGGCGTCAATTATATCACTAGAAGTGATCCCAAAAATCTGCAGCAAATGAATCGCATGAGTTCTGATACGACTTCATTCATGACGCATCTTCAACGCAAGCAGTATAATGTGCGTTTTACTATAAAAAAGACTAACTGCTACCTTCCTCATTAATGACCACGCCATTGAGGAGCTTCGTAGATTTCCGGAATCAATTGTTGTGGATGCTACCTATGAGAGTAATTGCCACTTGTACGCTTTGCTTAACTTTGTAGTTGCTGGCACTGCCTCTAGCAAAGAAAGACCAGATCAATCGACAATAATCCCTGTTGCCAGTGCTTAGATTGAAAGGGAGACAAAGTCCAACTACAAGTGGATTTTGTCTCAATTAAGAGAGATGGTATAGCCAGTGAATCGTAGTCTCAAACAGTTTGAACTACCAAGTGTTTTCACTACAGATAATGATGCTGCTTTGAAATGGAAGAAGTGTTCCCTGAATCTGCTCATTTGTTGTGTTGTATTCACATTGAAAGACACTTTCGGGAGCGATCTCTTAAAGAAATCAATCCTAAATTTGCAGGCAAGAAGAAGCCTCAAATGTTATCTACGCTTTGCTTATGTAAGATTTTGTAATATCTGTCGTATAGCGGATGAGCGTGATCAGTACGAAGCAGAGCATAGAAGATTGATTCTTGATATCGCTCGTGGATGCACCACAAAAGAGTCATACGAAGATGCGAAGAAGTTATACATTAACTTTCTCAATCGTGATGGGCTTTTTTGTTAACAAAAAAGCCTGCATTGACTATTTTTACCTGTAAGTTTGGTTATTGGTTTGGTTATTGGTTTGGTTATTAATGACTTGAAACCCATTTTTTAAATTCTTGGGAATAGTATGATACAATCCGAAGTACAATGGGGTAGTTATTATACCAATGCTCATCCTCATATGAATAACCGGTCTATAAACCGTGTTGAAGGTACACATGCTGTCACGAAACAAAGCATTGGTTCTTCCAAAGGCAAAATGGGCCCTGTCACTGACAAGATCGCCCACTGGTACAAAATGAGAGTAAGGCCAAACATAACGCTTTTTTGTTTTGTTTAGCTAATCTTAATTTCAAAAGAATGATTACCGCAACTTGCAAATGGAGCATGAAAGCCTTCCTGTGCCTGTCTCTGTTCTTACGAGCGAAGTTGAGCACTTGTTGAAGCCATTACAAGGTAAAATCACCAATTTTGCGCTCATCAAGGTCAACAACCAGCTTGTAAAAGGCTTAAAAGAGAAGCAAGGCCAGCTGAGCTCTACTTGCTCTTGCTTTGTCAAGGTTTGGTGGTTACCTTGGTAGACATCGGCCCTGAAGTCTGGTCTTGTCTTATCTGTTTGGATATCAAGAGGCAGTAACCCGATTTGAACTAGTAAAACATAAAGGTTGAGTCCCTAGGTTTAGTAGAGGGAAGACATAGACATGCAAGAAATGATTCTCTATAATCACAGGCTCCCGGAAAAAAGGCACGAAAGGAACCCTAGTTTATATGGTTAAATAGATGAACAAGAAATGTTTTTTTAAAGCACTAATAACCTTCTGTACAACTGGATCTTTGGTCTTAGATCTCACTGATCCAAGGTCATCATCGCATATTTCTTTGTCCCGATGACTTTACACAGCCTGAGAGTACATTTCAGATTATGTTTGTATCTAAAGTAACAAGTTATACTTGCAATCAAGCATTTCCTGATCTCTCTTTTTTAAGCGAAGGGAGAATTGTAATTCATTTTCGGAAATGGATGTTCATATCTACTGCGTTCTCCTTGTGGCTTGTATTTAAAACTCCCTCTCTACTTGTCCTCTTTTAGCTTTCTTTATGGACTATACACTAGAGAAAAAGTTAAGACCTCTTTATGGTATGTCAAGACGTGTTTACTTGTCAGTACTGACCATGGTATAGAGGCACTCGACGAAGGACAAAATAAAATTGCCCTTCAGCACTGTACTAAACTTTTGAAAAAGAATCCAGATTGGCCTTTAGTTAAAGTAAAGAGCTATTGTCTTTATATATAAAACTCAACTATTGATAGGCTTTAAAAGCTCTCGTGCTTGTCCGTACAGGCAAGGAACAAGAAGCTTTTGAATTATGTGAGCAAGTTAAAAAAGTAGTTCCTACAGACGAAGCAACGCTTCAAGCTGTTACTATGTCTTTAAAAGAACTCGGCAAACGTAAAGTATATGAATTGAAGACAAAATTATTCAATATCTCGGTATAGATGCTATGATTGTCGAACTTTATGAAAATGCAGCCAATATTCAACCTAAAAATGAAGAATTTGCTAACCATTGGTTTATGGCCATGGTACGCAACAATGACTACAAGGGCCAACAAGCTGCTGCTGTCAAATTACACCGTGTATTTAAGCAAAACAAGTATTTGTTCTGGGCTATCATGTCACTCGCTCTTCAGGGCGCTACCAACACACTATCCTATGTGTTAGCTGAACGTATGATGGCAAAAGCATTAGAGGAAAATCGTCTTGATCAAGTAGAACATATGCGTCTCTATCTATTGATTTTGATGGATCAGAAAAAAAACCAGGAAGCACTCAAGTTATTGATGGAAACCGAATTGGGTAAAACAGCCCTCAAAGATCCCGAAGTATGCCAGATTAAGTCTGAGCTGTTACGTGAAAATCAACGTTGGGAACAAGTATTGGAGATGAGTGCAGAAGCCTTGAAAGAAAATACAGATGATTGGTTCCATTGGTTAGCTTACTTTGAAGCTGTAGATGCATTAAAAGAAAACGATCAGGTTATCCAAGACGCACATACATTAGTAGCCAATTTGCAACAAGTCGAACTGAATAATAAGGTCCTGAAGCGTGGACCCTTTTTGGCTCAATTGGATTTGGATCACCGCTTGTTAAAGATGGGTAAACAAGGCAAGTAGCACACAAGTAATGTAGCATCATTCGAATCTCTGTTTCTATAGACGAAAGCGTGGCATTAGATCACATTGTTTCTTATTTTGAACGTTTTGGATCCAAGAATTGTGCTTTTGAAGACCTCCATGCCTACATCTTGTTCTTAAAGTCTGATAATGAAAAGAGCAAGGCATTTATTGAACGCCTTGAACAAACTGTTCAACAGGTATCTGACAAGTCAGGTCAAATCAGAAATGTGCACAAAAAAGCCAATATTCGCAAAATGGAACGCTTCTTGGGTCTCCATCTTGCAAAGGATGTGGAAGTAGCCATGTTAATCGTCAATGACCTAGTCAAGTTATATCAAGAGGCTTTACCATTAGGTGAAGGACTTGAAAAGACAGAAGTACAATATGGCGATGAATTTGTGATCTTGGCTGCCCATATTTTGTTGGATTTATATTATCAACATCAACAGTTTGTGTTCTTGTTGCAGGCAACAGCACTTTTGGAAGTTGCTTTGGTCAAGAGTGTCTATAACTTTCAGATCAAACTACTTCTTGTGCGCATGTATACCATGATGGGTGTTTATAAGCGCCCTTTTGAGATTTATCGTACAATGGAAATTAAGCAAATTCAGTTTGATACCATGATGTAAGTTATTATTTTGTTTTAGAATATGCTAACAAGAGTGCACTAGTCATTATTTTACTGATAGATACGCATCTCTTGGTTGTGTGAGTGAGCTTGAAACATTGTTTTATGACTCTTTGTCTATTTACAAAAGCAATGAAGTAGAGGTACTACGAAAAAAAAAGAGATATGGAAAAAGGGAATCATTCAATTGACATGTTAATAGACACCAGAAATGCTAGTCAAAGCATATCAATATGGCACTTATTCCAAGGTAATACACAATGCATGGAATGATCCTATACTTAAGTTTATTAGATTCAAGAATTCATTGAGTTCCGTCGTCGCCTTGATACTTCTTTGCAACATGCCATTACTCGCGTTGAACTATTGCGTTCGGACTTTGTACACTCTTCTTTCCAAACCAAATATGCAGTTCAATTCTTCCAGGAACAAGATGTATCTCAGCTCATCTTAGACAACAATGCATTCTCTGATAACCGAGACATGAAGGTGTTTATTAATTACAATACTACTGGACAACCTACAGCTGAAACACTCTCTAAGCCTGCCCAAAGCACAGACGGTACATGGGTTCAAGTCATGTCTTTTATCTTGACAATCTTGAGCGTGATGTGTGAAACCAAAGAATCCGGTAGAGACTTGACTAGTTTAGCTGATCAATTCAAGGCCTTGCTGGCACAAGAGGATATCAAGCAACACTTAACAGAATCTGAGTTCTGGTTGAGTCGATATGTGTCTGAATTAACAGATGCTTTATTGCTCATCAAACAAAACCAAGATGCAAAAGACAAATTGACACAGGCTATTGTCATTTTGAAAGATCAATGTAAGTTGCTATTTGTGTCATATTCTTTTTCTAACTTTCCCCCTTTCTTCTTATTAGTAAGCAAAGTCAATGCTTTCTCCGAAAAAACATTATCTTGGAACACTTTTCATCAAATTTCGACATCTTTGGAGGTAAGAGAGAGAGAGAGGAATATATATATGTGTGTGTATTTACTGTTCATATAGGCCTTTAATTATGGCTCCGTTATTATTGAGATGATCAGCCGTGCTTTAGGCCTTGGCAACAAAGAAGCCAAACGAAAAGCAACCGAAAAAGCAGGTTCAGACTCTCTCGTAAGTAATTTCCCAAGAAAAAGAATGTTTGTTTATATCTTTTCTAGATGGCCAGCTATGTTGAACTTCAAGCTCAAGTCAAGACATCTTTACAACAAATCCAAACCATTGCTCGAAATGGTAAAGACTTGTTCAGAGCTCAATTACAAAAGAAATTATACAAAGATTTAGTGGATGCTCAACACCCCATCACCACTCTCAAGTCTACAAAGGAGTACCAAAATGTAGCTGTTGTTCATATCAAGACAATGATTGCAAGTTGGAGTTTGTCTGTGGCACAATTGTCTGAAGAAATTGATAGAAGAATGCAAAAATTGTAATCCATAGAATAAAGTGATTGCTGTGATTATGATTATTATTACATGTTAAATGTGGTATTGAGATAAAGTGTACAATATAATACAAAAATTATGAACAGTGCATACAACATTGATCCATATACTTGATGTCGTTTCTGTTCCCCCACCAAGTAGGGAAGTCGTAGGAAATACCATTGGCACCACCGTACAAGGCCATAGAGATGAAGAAGACCATGAGTGAAGTACCTGAATCTAAGGCAGCAGATATTAAGTAATTATGCTTGGCAAACCAGGCACTATAACGACGCTTAATGTAGCCTTGAGAAACCAAGACAATGATAAAAGAAACCATGATCCAAGAAGTATTACTACCGGGCATGAGAGAGAAACCATGTAAGATCATGGGTACATTGATATAATTGAAACCAGCATTAGGCCATTTCTTGTGCAGTAAATAACCAGGAACAGGTAAGACAAAACCAATGATGAAGGCCCATAAAAAGATGTAGTATTCAGTACCTGGACCAAACATAGCCATAGGACCAATAGCACCCCCTAATACATGGATAAGTATACACTATTTTTTATACAACTATTATACATACAGGTGATGGCTGCAGAATTGATTTGTTGAGGTGAACTACCACTCCAGAATTGACTACCTGTTTGCAAAAGAACATCACGTTTTGATGTAGTGATACTGTTGTTCACGATATAGTTGAAGATACAACCAATCACTGTACCGAGAACTTGGTATAAAAATGTCATTCGTGGAGGAACTTTGAGGTAGTGACCGATCTTCAAATCTTGGGCCAAAATACCAGCTTGGTTCTTGGTGGTATAACCCAAGGTCTTGAAGTACATGTTGGCAATGGGATATCCAGGCAACACAAAACCACAAACCATTTCAGTAACTACGTTCAAACCAAAGCCATAGCCTGTAACAGCAGCAATCATATTGAGCGGTAAAGACAAAATACTAGCTAATACAATAGCAAAAATAACCCCCCTATTAGAGGAACGAGTAAATAAATCGCATCCATCGAGTTTCTTTCTGTTTTTCAACTTACCACCAAGGCAATTGACTTTTATTGGCATAAGCAATACCAATGTTGAGACCAATACCGGCAATATAAATGAGACCATACCACCAGTCAGGGACCTATAATACAATTAATATGCATATATATAGATACACTGAATATTACCTCAGAATAAGCTCTCATTAACTTCATATGAATATCTTCAGATTCAGTTTGAGCCTTGAAAGAGTTCTTTGTGTTGCGGAAAGCAGCGACGATTTCTTTACCATAGAAGAGAGCAACATGAGTAATAGTGGCAGTAATACCAAAATTGATGACAACATAGTTCAAAGCGTTAACCATAGTGAAATGAGGTCTGCCTACTTGTTCCAATAGTGTTTCGTTCAAAGAATTATCGGCGTTCAATACATCTTTTTGAGGGTATGTATTGACTGTACCATTTTCATGGAGTTGGTAAAGTGAAAGCGATAAAAAGGGAAACTTTTGTGCGTCCCATACGTTGTAATAATAACAAATAGGAGCAATGATCCAAAGCAACAAGACACCAAAATAGACGTTCAATTGAATCCAGAGAGGAATGACTAAAGGTGTGTAGTTTGATAACAAGTTCCAGTCAAAACTGAATTGGAAGATACCCAATCCTTCGTTTGTTCCAAGACCACCAAAAAGACGTTGAACCCAGGCGCTGTCATTTCTAGCAAGACAGACGATAGAAATACCACCCAACATGGGAAACATATATTGAGGAATGAATTCATATACAAAAACAGCACTGAAAATAATGAAAAAGAACTTTGTACGCCATTTGGATTCTTGCTTATCAGCATTGAATGTCTTGAGTAAAGAAACAACGGGTAAAGTTGTAGGCCAGGTCATGTTGGGCGCATATACCAAGAATTTGCGAAGATTGCCAGCAATCCCGTAACCAACCATTTGTGAGCCAAGCAAAAGGAAGATCTGACCGGCTGCACCAGGGGTATCAGTGTAATAAAGTTGCTGAGCAGATAAGATATAAGTTGCATAAGCACTTGCATTGGCAGCAGAAACTGCTACATAGATACAAGTGTGTTCTTTGACATTGAATGGTCCAGGATTTAACCAACCCCCCTGAGGAAGTACACGAGCCCATGTTGTGCATACAAGATATGCAATAATTAACATGAATGTGTTTGTCAGAGGAATACCCACAGGCTTGAATGACATGACTTGATGGACAGACGCACTCAATGCGGCAAGAATCTAATAATTACAAGTTAATTGAGCTGTTTTCATTCAACACACACTTACACAACCAACAATTACGGAACGAAAGGTTGCGGCCCTTAATGTGGGATCATCATCCGTAATAGCCACATCGTTAATGATGGCCATATCGAGATCTTCTTCATTCTTATAAGAGAATATATTCTCATCACTGGATTTGCTTTCTTGGTCTAGGTTTTTCTCTCTGTAATCTTTGACCCAAGCGTCTTCTTTGTGATCTGATTCTGTCACAACTTTTTCAGAGATTTGTTGTGTCATAGTCAATCGTTGATTAAACAAACAAGTAAAATAGGAGCTTTTTTATACAAACAAAAACAGAGAGAAAAGAAAAAAGTGAGATAAACCTGTCAGCTTGTATCATTTAGAACTGCTTGATTTGTGTACTACCTGCCTGGTTGGATGGCGTCATGTGCCAGTGTTTTGATTGCTTCACTTTTTAAAAACAGAATTAAAAATTCTAACTGGAGCCTTAACAGCTACACAAAAATGGTATTATTGTCTTGCTCTCAACTCATTTTTTGTTAATATTGTGCAATTTCTTCATTTTTAAGAAAATTTTGTCAGATGTTGTAGTTGTTGAGATAAGATAAAATATCTTGGCTTTTCTTTTTTTCTTTTATCATTCACATACACATGTATATACCACATTATTTGATGATAGTAGAGTTGTACTGAATTGCAGCCATGCCTTTCTTCATTCAAATTATTCAGGCTCTTTATCGGGATCATTCACCTCTAATTCCGATGCTACACGAATTCAGAATCGTGCATAATCTGTGCACATCTGGCCCGTATATGGACAAAGAAGATACTCGTCATTGCGCTTGGCTTTCTTTACCTCAAATCATCACTGATCGCCAAACTTGTTCGTGTGCTTAATATGACAGAAACGAAATCATGATATTGCTGACTAAAAGAAACATTGATCGTTGCATCACCTTTTTTTTTAAGCTCATCGTTTTTTGGAATCTATTTTAGAAAAATTTTTTCTCTTGGTTTCAGTATAATAAATCAGGTACGACATTTGATTCGTCCATCCTTTGTTTTAACAAATTCTTAATTGAGAATTAAAACAAAAGTCAGAATCCCTCAGTTGGTCCTGATTCGGCTTCAAGGGTGATGTTGTTTTCAGAGTTGGCAATTGAATTTGCAACGGCTGTACTAATAGCTTCTTGTGCTACTGGCTTGTAGCAATATCTTTCAAATGTATTGTGATTTAAACTCGAATTCCCATGTTCCTTTTCTTGTTGTATAGAAAACCCATTTTGTACTCCTTTTGTGCTCGAAGCTGACCTCATTGAGTGTACTTTGAAGATTCTTGTATCAATTCTTGCCTTGGTCATTTCTTATTTTACCCAGTTTGCGGAGATCAGCTTGTTTTTCTTATAACTGATATATCCAAGTAACAAATTGTGGTCTTCTGGTAGATTTTGTCTTAATGCTGTTGTCTTCTTCAAAAATATCTCGAAAGTCTGTACAGGACATACATCTTCATCATTCATTAACCCTAGCTTTCTAGTTTTTTTTTGTGCTTCCTTCGGTTGTCTGACATGCATCATCACACCTGTGGTCCCTTGGTCGTTATGTTGTAAATGTATATATCTATGTTGTAGACGTCCTATGTCTGATCTTGGTCTCCGCATGGTAGCTATACACAGTAGTAATATTGTATTTATCTGAAGGCCTTCTAAGTTGAGTGTAGATGTATTTCTGCATGTCTTCTTTATATAGGTTGCACATATTGATAAATCCCACATGCTTGTTTGGGTTGCTCTTAGTAGTTTTTCTTGCTTTTTTTTAGGGCTACAGAAAATTCTCTAATGATTGGCTCTTCGGCTAAGGTTGGTTTATCCTTATGTATCTTGTTATAGACTGAGGCTATTGCTGACCTTAAGGTGCTTAAATGACTACTGTTATACCTTTGATGTGCTACTAGAAAATTTGCCACATTGACTGGGTTGTATGTTTATGGGTCTGATATCGGTTGTTGTCTACCACACTAGTCTACCCATTTCCTCCAACCGTTGTCGTATGCCTTTTTTGTTGAATCTCGTACGTGATCTTCTAAATACTGTATTATATCTCCGGTAAGGCCAGTGTCTTCCTCTTGTTCCTGAAGATAGCCAAGCGACTGGCTTCTAATTTCTGTTCAGTTTCATTATCATTGATTGTTATAAATATCGTTGTTGTAGCAACATCGGAAATCAGTGTTGTGTTGGCCACCAAGGGGTGACTAGGATTGCTTTTTTTGTCCTCTTTTTCTTGATTTCTTGTTATATCCTGGGTATTAGCCTCCAATGTGGGTAAAGGTACATTCCCCTCTTTTTCCATCTTTGTTGGAATGCATATATTGCTGTTGCCTCTGGATCTAATCAGATGCTCCAACAACTTTTCAGTTGGTGATTGTGACATATTGAAAAGCATCTATTTTCATTGGATCCCATTTCCTTTATATCTTTTTGAACATCCATCTTGGTATAGTTGATTTGTATAGCGGTTTCTTGATTCTGCTCAACTTGTCTGCTGTATTGTTCTCTATGTTTGAACTGTGCTGGTATATTATATTCAATCTGTATTTGTTTGTTAATTCTTGTGCCTTGATCGCTAGGCCTTGAAGAAGTTCTGAATTGGTTTTCCCTTCTTTTGCCGTATATTTCAACGCCTTTATGTTAACGACGGCCCCATTCGATATCTCGAGATTTATGTAGAACCTCATCTCGATGTTAATGATCTCGGCACCAATGGTGTTGAATTCAAGGATTCGAAACTAAGAATAATTCCTTGCAAAGCCATAGATGACAATTGGAATATTACAAATGTCAAGTTATCCCACTTGCCAATGTTGCCTCGTTCTGAAGTCTTGGAAGGCTTAAAGGTCAGTCTATCTCCTTTTGGCCAAGTTATTGACGTCGGCATAATAACCGAACCTAATATTGGGTTTTTTATGGGATCCAGCTATGCTGTCATTGGTACTCCTAGACAGTCAGGCAAAGATCAAATCAAGTTTCAGGAGTTAGCCCACAACGTTCGTTGGCGGGAGGAAAAAGATGAGGTTTTTTATGCTACATGGAATAATATGTCCACTTGGTGTCGATATTGCTATCAGACTGGCCACACCAAATTCGAGTGTGAAAAATCGAAGGCACGAGTCATCTACTATCAATGTCATTTATTTGGTCATCGATCTTTTGAATGCCCCCGCAAAGCTCCCATGAATCCTTCAAAGAAGCGCAAGATTCCCGCACTTCAGAATCAGACTTCACAAAAAATGCCTCAACCTGCTTCCAAAGTGGACCAAATGGTCTCTTCAACAGAAGCATTAAAGTCTAAGTATGCTCCAAATGACAAACGTGCTTCTTTGACTAGAGCCAAGAAGGATATGAAAGCAAACGCCATCAAAGAAGGAAATGATAGTGATGATGCTATGTCTGAAGATGGCGAGAGTGACGAGGAAGGTTCAGACTATGTACCAAACGATGGTCATGATAGTGACAGTGACAGAGATGAATCTGAACAAGAAGAGAGCGTTTCAGCAATGGAGTTAGATGGAGTCAAGGGGGACGCCATGTTTGATTTAAAAGATTTATTACCTATGCAGGTGGATTGCAAACGGGCATTGGCTCAACAGATCCACCAAATACAACAAAGGTCTACTGAAGAAATATTGAGCGAGGCCGATCAAAACACTTTAGCTGAACTCAATCAACAATTGCTCCATTTAGAAGAAAGTATACATTCGAAGGGCCCCGCTGCAGGCCAGCAATAAGTATATTTCACTATCTCATCATGACTAAAGAACTCCAACTGCACTATGCGTCACTAAATGCAAACAGTTTAGTGAAAACGAATCAACCTAAAACACAAAAAGAATACATTCGATACTTAAGACTTTTAAAACTAGACATAATATGCTTTCAAGAAGCCCACTCGGATACACAATCCCGTATTGACACACTCGACATTCTCTTTCAACCAACACAATCCTTTTGGACCCAACATGTGGGAATCGTCTGCTTCTCTTCAGATTTTACTATCTCTGTTGTAGATACCTCACACTCCTTTTCTTCAGATCGATTTCAACTCTATAAGGTGGAACACCCCCAACAATTCTATACACTTTTCTATATTCTTAATTTGTACGCACCTGCGTCAAACAATTCCGAACGTCGATCCTTTTACTGTCAATTACACAATATGCTGAATGACTTCAGAATCATTATTTCCCTTGACCAATTGATCATCTCTGGAGATTTCAACTACTCTCATTTACGAATTGCTGATCTACCCTATGTTACCTATCCTCAATGGAGAGCTCGGCTAGAACAGTCCTTCACAAATGCTATGACTATTAATAATTTAGAGGACAGTCCCACGTTTCAAAGACGATCCAGGGATAGTTTCTGTTTCTCTACCATTGACTATATTTTTGTTGGCGAAGATATACGACAAGGGCTCACAAACTCCAATATCTCATCATTACCAGCTTCATGGTCAGACCACTACATATTGCAAGTTGAGTTTGTCCTAGGTATGTCAAAATTTGGACCAGGTATATGGCGAGGAAATCCGACTTTTGCTACACACAAAAGGTTACGCAATTCCATAGAGAAGCGTATCAACAAGCTGGTAGCACAATGGACTGATGATGATACACCTCAAGAACGGTGGGAGCAGGTCAAACTGACAACTAGAAAAGTTGTTAAATCGTATGCAATCAATCATAACAACTGGAGAGAACAGACACTTCGGCGCTTAGAAAAGAAACGCAATCGTATTTTACGAACGAAGCCGCTTCTAGCACTCAAGCTACAACTTCTTCCTCCCCTAGACACTCAGATTCAAATTGCTATCATCAAATATGGCATCCGGTAGCAGGAAAATGGTGAGACAAACATTCCTTTTCTGAAGCAGATACATAAAAAACGAACGCTACAGCAGTATATGTCTGGATTCAGAGACCTCAATGGCCCCCATCCTGAGATAGTAATTTCTGAAACGACAAGCATGAAGCGCATTGCTCAAGAATTTTACCAACGACTATACACTCCCGACACTGTCGCTCCTGAAGACATCAACAACTACTTAGGGCTAGTCAATTTCGAACGCAAACTTAACGAAGACGATACTGATCTCCTGCTTGAACCGATAACCATCAATATACTTCAGGAAAAGTCTAAACGCAGTCCAAAACAAAGTAGTCTAGGTAGCGATGGCCTAGGTTATGCGTATATACGCCTGCTTTTTGAACTTCCTGTTTTGGAGCCATTACTAGAACAACTGTACAACGATGCTCTTGTTCATGGTGTTGTTCCACCATCTTGGAAAGACATTCGAGTAAGACTGCTGCCAAAGAAGGGCGACCTCAACGATCTAAAGAACTGGAGACCTATCTCGCTAATCAACTGCGATGCAAAAATCTTTACAAGGCTATTGACCAAACGCTTCGGCCCAGTTATGCAAAAAATTATCAATCCTTATCAAACAGGATTTCTCAATGACAGATTTATTGGCGATAATGGAATGTTGGTGCATCTGATACTACAACAGGCAAGATGCCAAAACCATCCTGGTATCGGCTTACTTCTTGATCAAGAGAAGGCGTATGATCGAGTTCATGCCGGATATCTGACTCAGGTGCTACGTGCTTTTGGCTTTCCCCTTTCACTGATTGATAGCATTAGTAGTCTATTCTTTGATAATTCAGTGTATATTAATATTAATGGATTCTTCACGGAACCAGTCAATCAGAAGCAAGGTCTACGTCAGGGTGATCCTCTTTCACCAATACTGTTCAATCTTGCTTTGGAGCCACTATTATTGTCTATTCTTCAAGATCCATTGTACCAAGGTTATTCTTCTTCGAATTCCTCAAGCAACCAACAGATCAAATGCCTAGCATATGCGGACGACATCTGTGTCTTTGTCCACGACCAAAATGACTTTGTACGCCTTCAGATTCATTTGAACAATTACGCTAAGGTCTCTAATGCAATTTTCAATCAGCACAAGACCGAAGCATTTTCATTGAGTGGTGATACTGTGTCTTCCTGGTCAACACTGTTAAGGCAACACCGAATTGACACCTATTACTCCAAATCTTCACCAACTACCCTGAGGTATTTAGGTTTCTACATGCCGTATACTAGTACACAAAGAAATTTTGTTCAGGATATGCTACTTGACAAAGTACAAACACTGATTTACGTTTTCTCACAACGACGCTTGTCTCTTCGAGGATGTGCAATGATTGCAAATACTCTCATCCTGTCCCAACTATGGTTCTGTCTGCGGCTTTTCCACCCGACACAAGCATTTTTAGACCAAATACGGCGGTTGATATACAAGTTTGTCTGGCAAGAGAAATATCCCAAGGTATCTTTCGATCAATTATGTCTTCCCCGTCTACAGGGTGGCATTGGTCTTCTAAATCCTGCGCGCCAACATTTAGTACTCCAGATGAAATGGCTTTTTGCTCTTTTTGATCGAAACCAAGGTAACACGCTGCTGAAGAGTGCTTTAAGCCATCATCTACTATTTATGTCTACCAGCTCCTCCTTTCCTATTCTGCCTTTCTTTTCTCCAGTCTTGCGAAAACATGATATCTGCCATCAGTTCTCTATCATTTTTTTCATGTTTTAAGCATTTGACCATTTTGGAATTGACTTTAACCTACAGCATTTTCCTTTAATTAGGATGTTCTCTGACCTGCCCTATGACCATTGGCTCTATCGACATACAGAATTGCTTGCAATGATCTTCTTCAAGTTTGATGAAAACACACACCGGCTACGTCTACAAGTACGCACAGAGTATTCCAAGTTTCCCCTCTTATGCCGTTCGCTGTACAACGATATAATGATTCGACATTGCGTGCAGCTACAAACCTTTTTGATTCCTTATATCTATAATGAAGTGGAGCAAGTAAATGTTGAAGAAAACGATCAATCATTAGTGAGCCAATTGCATGACTCTCCTCTTTGGAGCCAATACACGTCCAAGGCTTACAGGATGCATAATTATTCCAGTGCTTCAAATACTCAATTGAATTTGCCATCTAAATTGCTGCGTCTGTTCTGGTCTTCCTCAATGTCTTTACCTTCCAGAACTTTGTGGTTCAGAGTTATCAATAAGAAACTGCCTACAGAAGCACAACTGTATAAAATCAATCGCGTTCCCAACAGTAATTGTCGCCTATGTTCTTCGAGTATTGACTCATCTGAACATTTCATTCTTTACTGTCCTTGGAAATGGACCATTTGGATTGAAGTCCTCACTTATTTCTATCCACAGATGTATTTTTCAGCTGATACGGTTTATCGCCTACTCTGTCTCGAATCCTGCCCTCCTTTCCTACTGCCTGACAGCCGTCTCTTTACGGTTCTATCTGTCTGCCAATGGAGAATATGGTCCGCTTACTGGCGTTTCGCCTTGGACAATCAACCCTTCAACCCTGAGTGGGTCATTTCCGACATTATTAGTCAGACTTTGATCTCACTACAACAACATTATTTGCTCGTAAACGCTTTTTGAGTCTCTCATTGACTAATTTTGTGCACTTTTTTTTCAGCTTATCCACGTTACACCCCTCTGTGATGTGTAATTTGATGCAATCAAAGTTCGTTACACACTGTAATCAGTACAAAAGAGGCTCATTTCAGCAGAAATTGGCTAGTAGACAGACACTCATACTTACATCATTCGATGCGCAAACGATAGACGAGCAAGACATACTATAATACTTGGTATTTTTGAGGCCCAAAGAGAGCAGACGAGGACAGGATAAACAATGAAAGATGCATACTAAGGGAGTGGTGGTAATTTAAATTCCGGCAATTCTTTTTTTCTGCTAATTTGTGGGACGATTCTTAATTGTAAAATATAAACAAAAGCAAATAATTATTTGTCAGTATGTGTTACATAGAATCTGTTAAAAATCATACCAACTGAGGATTTTTGGTTATAAGTAATAGTTAATGAGGATTGTGTAAAGAGGAAAAAAGAAGAGAAGGATGAGGGTGTAGTCTTTTAAGTAAAACAACGGATTCAAAGTCAATGACCATTTACTAATGTATTTGACAGGTTTAGGTTCACTGCCTTTTTTTTTCCATGAGGTGCTCTTGTATTCTCTATCCTTTTAGCTATACTAAAAGACGAAGCTCAGTGTTTCATTGCCGCCTTTGAGCCTTACTATGATTTAGATAACTTACAAGTCGCTTGCAAGTTATCGTGGCCGTATCTTCAGTATGTTCTTGCAATCAGTACCTGCGTATTTTATGATTCCATTAGTTTTGTTTTCTTTTTCTTAATTTTGACTGATGTGGAGTTAAACGTTAAAGCGAGTTATAAGTGATGTAAAAGAGCAGAAAAAAAGAATTGCCGGAATTTAAATTACCACCACTCCCTTAGTATGCATCTTTCATTGTTTATCCTGTCCTCGTCTGCTCTCTTTGGGCCTCAAAAATACCAAGTATTATAGTATGTCTTGCTCGTCTATCGTTTGCGCATCGAATGATGTAAGTATGAGTGTCTGTCTACTAGCCAATTTCTGCTGAAATGAGCCTCTTTTGTACTGATTACAGTGTGTAACGAACTTTGATTGCATCTTTGAAGCCAATGCTCAAATGGACTCGCTTTTTTTTATTTTCAAACTCGCTTTCTCTTCCTTGGAAGTAGAAATGGTCTTACCTGATTTTGGTTGGATCAAACCTACATTAGGTCATTCCAAATTTTTTTGATCGAGTTTTGTTTTTTTCATCTTCACATAAATTCCATTCAAGTGACAAACAATGGTACTGTTCGGTTTCTAGGTTCAAAAGAACATGTTCTGACTGAAAAAACGAACCATTTTGATAGTCTGGTTGTCGAGTAATGATCCATCAAAGAATAGTGCATTTAACCTGTGTTTTGGGCATTTTTGCTCTAGATGTTATATAAGATGCGTTGTCGATGGACTTCCAAAAATATATTATGTTACCTTGAGTGCCAAAGAACATAGAGAAATAGCAATATGAGCATTTTCTTATGTAGATGTGGGAATAAATAGACATAGAACATACAGGATAGCTGTGTGCAAAGATTGAAACGAGTTCAATTTGACTGTCCACTCTGCCACATCCAGAATTGGGCTTTTGCTGAGAACTGCATAAAGACGCTTTGGTGTAATAATAAAAGCTATAGATCTTGGCTTTCTGAGTCTATTGATGTAAAGAACACAGCAGCTTTGCTAGCAAAATATTGAGAAAATAGACCGACATGTTTACGAAGTTCTCCACTTGTATCATGTCATCTTCATAACACGCTTGGCAAGCAAACACATGCACTAAAACTACAGCCTCTGACGCTCATTTTGAGTACTTGAACTTGTTGATAGCTTCATTTTTCGTCTTGCAGCGTCGAAAAGAAGTTCAAAGAGTTGTCAAACTTTTTTTTATGTATTGGATGAAAGTTTTATTTTAAAAAAAATCATCGTATAAATGAAAACTAGTGTTTGTGAAGCAAAGTGACTAGCCATATGAAATATCTCGAAAACAATGCTTTTGTGAAAGCATTCAGTACGATTATATGAGTCTTATATAATCCCAATAAAATAGCTGTCATCTGGGCTACCCCTTAATATGTGCTAAAAAACATATATTAAGTTTTTCGTTTGTCGCTCCTTAGAGTCAGTATTCTTTATATCTTGTCTAGTTCAATGCTACAGATGGTAATACTAATACCACAAGTAAAGGACACCATTTCAATTACTTGGCACTTGACAAAATTGTTGATACCCAAGAGATACAGTCTTTGACAAGGGATTGTAACAAAATCCAGAGCACCACCAAGAGTGACCAGACCAACGTACTAAAAAATTCTTCAGACGAAAGAAAGGTGAGGAGTTGTCAAACTCAAGATTTCCACGAGTAATACCCTTTGGTTAAAAGCCATTTTTGACCAAGTTTTACGAGTCGCTTTTTTTGGTTCAAATCAACTCCAAGGGTATCATGGATGTTAGCAAACATTGTTTGTAGGCATTTAAAGTAATCAGGAGAGTACAAACAGGCTTTATTTTACCTTTGTATGCCTAAGAAAAACATCTGTATGAACTAATGGAGGAGGGAGTTTTTTTTCCGTTGTCAAAGTATTTACATACCTGAGGTCTCTGTTACAACAAGTCATTTATCAGGAAACTGTTTATTCTTATTAAAGCCCGCTTGGTCCATTGAGCTGGCGAGTCCAGTGAACTGAATTGAAGTAGACACCATTTATTTTTTGGAACAATGTGTATTCGATAAAAATTCACAGGCTAGGGGTTCCCTGAGATACATTTAATATTCACTTTACACAAGTCATATGGTGCATACTATGAAAATATACCTAAGCAAGCTATCCTGTGACATGCAAAACACAATTACATAAAGGACATGCATTTGATCCACTAACAAGCTAGTGGATCTGGCCTTATTTGACTTCTCAACACTATTACTGAACATAACAATTCTATCATCCTTAGTCTTCTTTTCGATATATATGGTTTTTCCCTGAAATAATATGCAGCACTGTATGGCGTACTCTGTAAATTTTTTGGTAAATAAAAAGAAGAAAAAAAAAACGCGAGTATCTGTTTAGAATCCCAAGTACATGTCACGAAACAAAATGGTTCATGTTTACTTGAATGCCTTTTTATGCAAAAAGAGGTCTTTGTTTTATTATTGTCAGTGGTACGTCTTTCGTTAAAACTCAGTCAGGAAAAGGTTTATGCAATCTTATTAGTAATATGCATATCTTTAAATGAAATTTAGTGTTAGAAGCAGTTTTGTTTGGCAACCAAGAGTCAAAAAAAGCAACTCATCTAGTGTATCGAAACAAAAAAAACACGATTAGAAACAGATAGAGCACTAAGAATAGCTAAATATCCTTAAATACGTGATTATGAAACAAGGACCATTTTCCTTTATCATTATGGAGTTCCTCTTACCTTTTGTATAGACCTATTTTTTATATAGCCAAATGATTATAAGAGCGCAAATCTCGCGTTTTTTTTTTTATTTATACAGAAAAAGTTTATTTAGCAATCAAAGCCTTGCCTTGAGTAGTAACTTCACCATCAGCTTCAACACCAGTGATATGATCGCTGTCAAAAGACAAAGCATTTACGGACTCATCAGGAACGGAAACAGAGAAACCCTTGATGGCAGAGTCATATCTGTGAACAATCTTGGCACCGGAAGATTCAACTTCCTTGATCTTTTCTTCAATAACTTCACTAGGGGTATCTCTCTTGAAGGTAACAATATATTGGGCTAATACTAATTTAGTATCAGCTTATAGAAGCTTTCCTTACTTACATGACATTTTATAGATAAAGGCAATAAAAAAAAGGAAAAAGCAATCTCGAAAATACACCTTTTATAAGAAAAAGGACATACTTGCCTTTCAAGTTCAGATGCATCAGGTGCTGCTGAGCCAATCAAGGCGGTTTGCCAAACATCATCCCGAGAAAAAACTACGTAACAATTTGCATAAACGACACATGATGTTTGTTTACTTGGCAGTGTCTATATGGTTTGTATATACATAGCGTATTCTAATCAAGACTATACATATAGAACAAGAGGTATATATATATGTTTATATTATATGGGAAAACTTGTTTAGCTACGCAAAGTTTGAAAAAAAAAATAAAGAGGACAACGTCATTGACTAGACTAGGAATAGGATTCCTTCCTCTCTTTTTGCAATGTAAATCTTTATCTACTAGAATTGAGCTTTATGTTCAAGCTCACCCACAGCTGACATAACCGTTTTACGTACAAACAAAACTAACGCATCATTGCTTGAAATACTCTGATAAAGTTACTATATACAAGGAGTAATTGTACTACAAAGCCTTTCTGATTAGAAAACATGTAGCTTTTTCTCGATTGCTCAAATCAAGAAATAAGGGTTTTGAGTTGAAAATTTGTTTAGTAAACTATCTAGAACTATTTGCCAGAGTAGACTTATAATAATATTTTTACAACAGAGGTGTTCATACAAATACGCCCCTGGACAAACAATTTTTTGGGTGCACAATCTTTTTTCCACTTTTATACAAATGCGTCTTGCCCTGAAAGACATTCACATTTTTAATGTTAGATCGTTTAACAAAGCTTTTTCAAGCAGATTTCAAATCCTCATAAGTTAGGAATATCTCTGCCATAATCAAACACCTCCTTTCTCATGTTTAAATAGCATAGCTCCATCATTCTCTTTTCTCACTCAAAAAAGGCTGTTATCCAATTGTGGAGAACTTTTTATCTGTTTCTAAACAAGCTTCAACATTGCAATATCTTCAGGAATGCCAAAAACACTTTTATGGGTAAACTAGAGATCGAGGATTCAGGTTTCTATTAGAATAAGTGTGTGTGTGTGTGTGTGTGTGTGTGTGTGTTTCATGCAAAAGTTCAAGAGGACATATAAATTATGCTGTTATGTATTTTTTTAACAAATGAGTATGGTTCCTGAGTGACAAAATAATGAATTCACAATATAAACGCGTCCATTCTATTTATAAGGCCATTCCCTTTAGCCTTTTCAAGAAGGCGCCTGGCAAAAAAGAAAAAAAAACCCTCACGGCCCTTAATTAAGATGACATACAGGAATCGGAATCTATTGCTTAAATTGTGGGGTTGTGTACCCATGATGTCAGGAACAGACGATTCTCCCGACTTTTCCTTGATTCTTTCTACCAATTATAAAAGATTTCATTTCTTTTTTCTTGTTGTCAACAATCATGCCAAACACACTTCCCCATACCTATACTGATATTATTGTCAATGGTAAACCAACACATCCTAATGATTTCAAAGTGGTGCGTCAAGGTCCTCCTGAATCGTTCTCAAGCAAATTAGTAGCTGAACGTGCTTTTCCTGAAGGTTCTGTGATTGCTCCTTTGGAAGGTTTGACACCAGGGGCTAAACGTTATTCTACTGTCCAAATTTCAGAGACAGAGCACATTGAATTGAATAGTGACTTAGTGTTCATGAATCACTCTTGTGATCCTTCTACTCTTATGGATGTGGATCGTATGGTTGTTACTGCTACAAGGGACATTGCTGCTGGCGATGAATTAACATTCTTTTATCCTTCAACGGAATGGGATATGGGTAAGTAAACATGTGAATTATAGTCATGACTTATGTATGTGAGATTAGCACAACCCTTTTCTTGTTGGTGTGGTTCATCCAAGGTAGGCATATAATCAAACTAGGAAAAAAAAAGAGAGAAGTAATTAACATTTTTTCATAGTGTATTGAAACCGTACAAGGCGCCAAGTACTTGTCAACAGATACCCTAAACAAGTTCAAGTCAAGCAGACACATAAAGCAACTTCTTCAAAAACGTGACACTTAAGTTGTACATAAATAAATACATTTTACACAAAGCTATATTTTATTGTTTTGAATTTATGCAAAGGCAAAACCAGTGGAGCATTCACTGATGGCCTTAAAAAGATTAGTTCGTAAGCTTTCATAAGAATTGTATTGAGGTAAATCTATCTGGTTGAAACATGTGTGGGCAGAAGGAAGACGGCTTTCTCCACCAAAGTCTTTATGAATCTGGAACTTTTGAACGCCACCTGAGCCTTGAAGCTGACTAAAGCCTTCCAAAGGTACTTTGGAAGTACCAGTGGCAAATTGTAACAGTTTAGCACGTTCTTCTTGGTCAAAACTTCTAACAGCACGCCAGAACCATTGAATGCAAGTGGAAGAAGGAGTATAGTTTCGGTATTCGGTGTTGTTCTTCCAATCATCAATGTCAATATCGGGTAAACCAGAAATCAATAATTCGAGTTCTTGCTCATTGAATATTTGAATCAAAGAGGCAGGGATAATATCATGGAAGCCTTGTAAAAAGGCATTGATCTGATCCTTAATGGCTGTCGTTAATTTCTGTTCAGTGACAAGTGCAACATATTCATGCTTGTTGGCCTCAGTAACAGGGATATTTCTACCGTTGGGCTTCAAGTCTACAGTTTCTTTAGTACCAAAAAAGTCGGTTTCAATACTAAACGTCAAATCAATGACATCAGTAATATCATTTTCGAGCATCCAAACAAGACTCTTGTAATATTCAGGATCTAAAGCTTCTACATCACGATAATCCACGGTACGGCCCAAAATATGTTTGTAGAAAGATCGAGTGAAATAGGCATCTAAAAGACGACCATCATAAATAGCCTTACCAATCACACGGCCAACAAATTTGAAGAAACTCAAGTGATCAGGATTGACAGCAGAATCGCGATTGGGTTGGTAAGTAAGTTTGTCAGCAGCTGAGGTGATAAACAAAGCATAGTTGGGATCAAACATCTGTCTAGCCAAGACAGAGAACCATTCACGAGTAACACCTCCTACATCTAGACCTTCTTCATTACAAAAACGAACACCCAATTTGCCATTCTTGATTTCTTCACCTGTACGGCCCTGAAGCTGATGATAAGAGTCTTCAAATACATATTGACGACGCACATTGAGTTGTAACATGGGAAAGTTTTCGCGAGGTGTAGTACGCTTATGCAGTTGTTGAACAAAATAATTACGCTTGTTGTCAAACTCGAGCATCTTGGGATTACGGACCAACAGGGCAAAAGAGCCACTCATCAATGTTGGGTTGTTACGGACCATGATGTTCAAGACCTTCTTGTGTTTTTCAGTAAAGGCAAAGAAGAAAGATTCAGGTGAAGCAGTGGACAGATTCAACTGTTGCTCAATAGCAGGTGTAGTCGTCTTTTCAGTCAAGCTATTTTGTCCCTTTTCAGCAGCACATTTAGAGACAACCATAAAGGATTCAATCAATGGAAGCAAGACAGTAGCCACATTAATCAGTTCTTCCTTTTCATGAATCATAGACAAGCATTTGCCAAGTGTTTGCCACAAAGACAAGAAGTTGAGATCTTGATAGATTTGAAGCACACGCTTTTCATTCTTGATCTGCTCAGATTCTTCATTTGACTCGTTTGGATGAAAAGATTTACGAAGGAACATGTAATCCAATGTCTTGAGCACACGCAACACTTTAGCTTGATGAGAAGTGGCGGCAGAGAACGGAGCAAGCACAGTACTACTAATTTCTGTACCAGGCATAGTTGTATCCAACACATCCAACAAGGTTTCAAGATCTTTTTGAATTTGAGTACTAGATTGTTTAGCATCTTCCACAAGTTCATTGACAATTGTCTGTTGAGCACCATCCAAGGAAGACAAGTGAGAAATAGCATTCAAAGTATATTGGAATGTCCTACTAGAGCATTCACCGTTGGTAAGCACATGAACAACTAACTTAAGATAATAATCAGGGATCGTTGGAGGCTTTGGCATGGGTCTTTCAGATAAGGCAGGATCCTTTTGCTTGTTTTCAACCTTTTCTTGGTATTTCTTGACAAGGATAGGGAAGGGACGACACATGGTAGAGAGCAAGTCCATCAATTGTTCCATCAAAGTAGAGTTATCAATGAATACAGCGCGATCAAGTAAACTCATCAAGATTAAGATGGGATACTTGTTCCAGCTGTTGGAGACTTTTTCTTTGCTCTTACCCTTTTTACTGCCTGAGGGTCGCTTCAAGCCAATCAAAGATTCACTTTCAGTCAAAAAGTAAGCCATGGATTGTTCATTGCAAGAGACAATATAAGTCAAGACTTCTAAACAACGCTGAGTAATAAAGTTAGGCACATTCTCAGTGGCTGTGCCTGTAGTTTTGCTGGATGTTTTGGGTTGCGATACCTTGCCGGCGTGTTTACCAGAAGTAAGGAGTGCAAAACTATTATCGACAGAAGCAAGGTCGTTGTTACCATCATAAAGCACACAGACAAGGTAAGAGAGAAGGTCGCAGCGAGTCTTGCTGTTCTCGCACAAGTTCAACAATAATCGATTCAATAAGGATTTGGAGATAGTTTGTGGGACAAACAACAAGCGAACAAGAGTACTCAATTGAGACTTTTCAACAAGCTGAGCTGCACCATCCGTGCGACGAGCCTTGGCTTTCTTCTTGGCAGAGCCGGATGCTTGAGCATCGTCTTCAGCGGCCGCAGGTCTTCTACGAGAAGAAACAGGATCTACACAACCATGAGTGGATGTTCTTTTAAACACAATGACTTACCTAAAGTGGATGGAGTATTATTTGCTGAAGCCGGTGTGTTGGTAGGCACTTGTCTGCTCTGTCTTTCACGTCTTTCGCGCTCAATAGCTTCTTGTTGCAAGACCTCTTCACGGATTTCTGGTGGTAAGGCATCTAAAAATTCAGGACTAATGGAGTTGTCCTCAGCAGTCTGAGCAGGCGCAGGTCTGTTGCGCAAATGCTGGTTGACCACTTCTTCTCTTAATTCATCAGGCAATGCCTCCAAGAATTCTACATCAATACCGGTACCGGAGATGTCAATAGGCTGACCATGGATTTCAATGGTAGTGCGCTCAGTCGCTTCTTCTGCAGCTGGCTGTGCATCTGTTGTACTTTCAGCGTTTTCGTCTTGTTGAGCGTTTTCTGCAGTAGATCCTTGTTCTTCAGTGGCTGTAGCGGCAGCAGCTTCAGCAGCAGCCTTCTTGGCTTCTTTTTCCAAGCGCCATTTTTCTTCTTCAGTCTTACGACGCTCTTCTTCCTCTTTGCGTCTTTGTTCTTGACGTTTCTTCTTCTCTTCTTCACGAGCTTTCTTGTCATCTTCAATAGCAATGGGCACAAGAGTATTGAGGATTTCGTTCACAAGGTTCAATGCTTTTTCACTCAGATTGGTGCCATACATCATACGAGCTTCTTGGTTCCATCGTTCACCTGAAGACATGGGTTGGAAGTCATGTAAAATGGCCAGACTTTCTTGAGCATTGGCGTTGTTGTTGGCGCTGATGCTTTGGTGGCTGTGGATTGTGCCTACATGAGGGAGACGATCGATTTCAATTGTACGCATAACACCGCCAGGACCATGTTCTAAATCCATCCGTAAAGGACCTGGTTGATTGAGAGAGACAGTGTTACTCAAAAGATCTTCAAGCATACGAACTGCATTACCGCCCATCATGTTTTCAAAGCCTTGCCAGTTGCTTAAATTAGAGACTCGAGAAGGACGATGAGAAAAGGTGTCATCAAGCATACTGCGAGCTGCATTGCCAGTACCAGATTGTCCATTAGCATTGTTGGACAAAAGAGGGTGAGTAATGATGTCTTCTTGACCATGAGTACTGCCTTGACCTCTAAACGAGCTTCCGACTAACAAACGTATAAGTACATACAACAATTTTTTGACAAACTTACCTCCTTCAAGCAAAGATCTTCTCACATTAGGGAAGCGTCTTCTGAACCCAGGTGGAACAATCGAACGCGATCTTTCAATTTCATCTTCTTCCATGACTAAATCGTCCTGTAAATCAGTAGGCAAAAAGGGTGTATCTAAATCTTCAGCATCAAGCAAGACACCATCTGTAATATCATTGTCAGAATCAGCATCCAAGTTTTCAGAAGCATCATCGAAATCAGACAAGGCGTCCATTTCATCCTCCTGTTCATCGATAAGTATTTATAAATTTTTCTGTGTTGGCCTGAATGATTCTTACCTCTTCATAATGATCAGACAAGTGTCGCATATGGTTTTGATCATCACGATCATCTCCAGTATCAATGACGGCTTCAGCATGGACAATGCCAGGTTCCTCTTCAATGTCTTCCAAATGCCAAGTCATCTCTCGACTTCCGTCTTCCTCCTCATCGTCGTCAATCAATTGTGCTTCAGCATCAATATCGTCTGAGTCATCTTGATCTTCGTCCATCTCATCCGAATCGTATTCACCACCATGAATAATGGCTTCCATTTCTTCAACAGGCCCATCCTCTTCATCTTCTTCGTCCATGTCAGATAAATCACTTCCACTTTCTTCTTCAAAACTATGTATAGAATGAGTCATTAGTTTGTGATAATCATACGTACTCTTCTTCGCCTTCAACAGAAGATCCAAACATATCACTGTATTCACCACTGGAATATTCATCTTCATCAATCGCACTACCAGCATCAAACATACCCAAAGCAGAGTTACGATACAAGTCAGGTGCTTCGTCTCCTTCTGTAGCAGGCGCATTAGGCACATGCATAGCTTCTTCTTCTGCTGTATCCATCTTATCTTCCTCTCCTTCATCTGCCTCTGTCTTGATAGCCAACTTGGTCAATTGCTCCAAAGGTCTCAACATGGCATTCAAAATGGTCTTTGAATGAGGATAATTGATATCCACATCACTGATAGCTGAAGTCAACACAGACACAAAGTTCTTATCCAACATGATTTTAGAGTTACTGAGGACCACATCTTCTTTAGTATTGTTATTTTGGTTTGCGTTGCTTAAAGAACGAGCCAAAGAGGAACCTACGTTGGGACGAGCATTCAAGATACGATAGCAAAGATCAGATAGGGCAAGGTACTTGGAGTATTTGACAGAAGCTGTATCAGATGAAGCCACAGCCTCTTTGAGTGATCGAATAATGGCTTCCAAGACATATTTGCGTACTTGGATCAGTTCGTTCTTTTGTTGCGGGGTTAATTCAGTAGTAGAAGAAGCATCATAAGACATGGCCACAAGTGTAGAAATGGTCCAAGTAGACAAGCCTTGTTGCTTACGCGATTCCTCTGATGTAGGATTCAAATGATTGTAAGGCAATAAATCATTGATCAACATCGACACAAACGAACGATGCTTGCCATCCAAAGTCGTGGTACGCTGTCCATTCTGCTTTTTACAGAAATTGAAGATGTCGTACTTGCATGAAGGATAGGAAGAGATCAGTTCGACAAGGCATTGTAGTAAGAATCCAGTATAGACAAACTTGATGTTTTCTTGCTTCTTTTCTTCTTCGGTCAAAGGTTCCTTTTTAGCAGCTAAAGCAGTGACTTCTGTACGGGCTGTCATGATTTCGTTCAAGAGATAATACACCACGGTCTCGGATGAAGAGCTTTGCTTGACAGGAGGTTCTTCTTCGCTTGGCTTTTCGCCTTCTTGTTTCTTGAGCTTGATCTGACGATTGATTTCAAATTCATCAAAACGAGCCAAACGACATACATCCGTAGCAACCTGTACAAATGCATCAGGATGACGAAGAGCCACATGCGCATTACTACGGACAAAGGCACTGATGTCTGTGTTACGAGGACGAGGATTTATGAACCAATTGTTGATGATGTCCTTCATCGTACTCTTGAGTACTGTCATGCTCTCTACGATATGGCGTAAGATCAAGATAATAAACGCTTGTTGACCTTGTAAGCCTTCCAGACTTAAACGAGGTTTAGTAAACAACAAAGGAACACCGCCAATCTGAACAAAGTACAAGGCAGCTTCATGGTTCTTGGTCAAACGCACAATCATACGCAAAATAGCATAAATATCATCGCGTGTCAAGTTGGTCTTGCGGAGCAAAGAGACACAGCATTGAAGCAACTTTTCGCGCTGTTGAGAGGACACTTGAGTAGTTGTCTTAGTCACATCTTCCATAGGGTCATCGTGCTGACTACCTCTTTCCCCTTCTTCGTCTTCGTCTGATGATTTAACCGAAAAGATACTATGGGTATTCTTGGGTGTTGTCAATTTCACCTTCTTGGGTTCATCTGCCTGTGCGATCAATGCTTCCAAGACCAAAAAGGTGGTGGCAGACCAAGCAGGTAATGATTCGTCTGTATCTGAGAACTGCAACATATCAAACAAGAATGAAAATCGGTCTGATAATTGACCCATGGCTTGTTGCATAGGTGCTTCGCGCAGTAACAGAGCCAACAGACGAAGACGACTGCTGAGCAAGACAGACTTTTCTTTATCTTGACGAATAGCAGCAATCTGATCGATCAGATAAGAAATGATCTTGCATGACACCTTGTTTTCTTCTGTTGCATCCCCTTCAAATTTGCCCAAGATCACAAGTAAATCGCGAATATCAAACACAAGGTCCTCACGTTGATCAGCCAAAGCAATCAAAAAAGAAGGCAACAATTCACATAATTCTTGGCGTGTTACTTTCAACTTTTCAGCATTGTCAGAAGGTGCACTGTTGGAACTACCTTCACCAGCATCAAGTAGATCGTTTGAATCAGATAACCGAAGCAAGTTGGCTTCATTGTTGTATTGGTTGTTTAAGGACTCAACAAAGCTTTCAATCACATCTCCCACTCCTCTACGTTCCTCTTCAAGATCTTCATCAATGTCTTCTTCACTCTGATGACCATCTTCAGTATGATTATCATCGCTTGTATCATGTTGATCTTCTTCTTCCTGGTGATTGTCATCGGTTTCTTCTTGTTCTTCTTGGTTGTTTGATTCAGCAGGTGTGTTGGATGTGTGTTCATTAAAGACAGCTGTAGGATGGCTGAACAAATAATCCACAGCACGCGATACTTGATTATTACAACGTATCAACGCCTGTTCAGCAGATGCACGCATGAATCCCATATCCACCAAGGTCTGAATATTACGTTCAGTAGCCACAGGCGTACGCAACAAATTAAAAGGAGAAGAGATCAAAGGAGCCGTGTAACTACCAAAAGGATCATGACTACGTGCATTAGAAGGTGAAGATTCCAGAAATCCACCTTCGCCCTTCATGATCTGCTCAAAGATCTTAATCAAGGTTTGACCCACGCCCTTTGAGAACAAGTGAAGTTGAGAACATGTCACGTACTCCTTGAGTGGGATCAACTTGAGTTCAAGCGCAACGATCCATTCATAAGGTTCAAAGTAATCGTCTGCTTTTTTGTCCTTTTGCGTGAGTGTGCTTGTATAGGCAGAGTCACGGAGTGCTTTAGGTGAACTGATATGAAGCAAGACGTTCAGTAGACTTTCGATGGCCTGGTTGATACGTTCCAGTGTGTCTTTGTGGTTTTCTTTATCAGGATAGATGCCTAATGCTGTACGCCACATCTGATCCAACTGTTCTAACAAAAGGTCCACATTGCCTTGCTTTTCAAACGCAATCGCCAAAGGTGCCTGAATTGAAGACTGAGTACGTTCATCCTTTAACAAGAGTGAAGCCATGGTATAAACAGAAGTTAGGTAATCGTATCTACAAACAGGGGCATCCGACTTGGTGATAGGAGGCCAGGTCATGTTGTCATGGAGAACATCCGAAATGTATTCAGCAAACTTGAGGGTTTGAGACTTGGCCAAGGCGCCTCCTGAACGACGACTGACAGAGATCTTGATCAAGCATTGAAACATGGGCATCACCAATTGAGCAATTTCGGTCAACAGAATCTTGAAGTGCTTGATGTTCATCATACGAGGGTCTTTGGCAGGAGGCACTTGGTCTTCACTGCTCTTGTCCTTTTCTTCGTCTGGCTTGTCCTCTACACTACTGGTACTATGGATACCCAAGGGATGTTCAGATGTACTGCTGGCTCCCTTTTTGGAAGCAGCATTGGATCCAGAGAGAGATTTGGCATGATACCAGTCAGAAGGCAACGCTTCTTTGAACAAGATGTTCTCCCAAACTATGGTTCGGTGTAACTGACCCAACGAACGAATGAAATTGTCTTCTCTAGGCTCAGATAAAAATTCAGTGATCAAAGAAGCACCGTTTTTACCGTGCGACAATATAGAAGAACCACAGATATTGGACAACAAACCCACATACCCGTGCAACTGAATCATTTGTCGAAGTTTCTTGTTACCGCGTTCAATCTTGTCTGTCTCGCTTTGATCCACATCGATAAATTCATTCAGTCGACTCTGATGGTAATCCTGTGTATCTTCCTGAACAACACAAAGCAATTCTTTGACTTTAGCAGCAATCGCAAGCAAAGTAGGCAAAGGACTGGCTTCACTGATCATTCGAAACAAATATGACAGAGAATCAGAAGCAATCGTCACTGAGAAATTAGCAGGCAAGATCGGCAAACTGTAATATTCCAAAAGTTTTTCAGGGCAACCTTCTTCCACGAATGCCTTGATGTTGGCTTGATTTTGAAACAAACCTTCCAAGAACCGAGCGACAAGGTCAATGAACGACACAATCAAACATTCCACTTTATCTTGCTTGTCGTCGTCAGGTTCAACCGGCTGGCTTGACCGTGTCTGTAGTCTGTGACCATCATCACTGGGTTTGCCAGCACCGTCGAGCTTGTTGCCTTCTTCCAAGACTTTCTCAATCAAGCGAGTCACGCACTGAAAGACAGAAGTCTTGAGGGAAGGATGATGGCGGATCAACTCGTCTATGGAGGAACCGAGGCCGGTAGCACTGTCGACATCCAAGGGGTTTCTTAAAAAGTCGTCTGAACTCAACAATTCAAAAAAGTGAGGTAAAGGGTTTTCCTTATTAAACATGTCCAGTCCTTGAGCATTCAGACAGAGAGCACCAAATGCATTGACAGCAGCCAACAAAATCTCTGGGCTTGGGGATTCAAAAGAAGCAATGGTATGCAAAAATGTTTGAGGTAATTTAGCTTCTTGTAAAATAGTTAATGAGGTGGGTTCATTGTGAATAAATGTCGTATTAACATTGGTAGCCAAGGCAAAGATACTGTTGCCAAACAGTTTGGGATGCTCCATAATGGATTTAAGTGAATGAGGAAGGGAAGAATCAATCAGGTTACGAAGACCGTCTGTTGTGCCTGAGGACTCCATCATACGATATAGGAATTTAAGCATGGCTTTGGTCATGGCAAGTCTTTCATGAGGTCCAAACACATTGGTTGACTGAATACTTGCTTCTACTTCAGCCTATCATTTTTTTTTTTAAAAAAAAAGAGTATAAGTTATGTGTTTTTTTTTTACACTTTTTATATATACCTTAATACGGTCTAATAGAGTATCTAAACCATGAACATTACAGAAAGCAGAAAATGAAGTAGAAAATGAAGTGACAATGATATCCAAAAGCCCAACGACTTTAGCAATGCCTTTCAGTTGAGGATATTCATAGTTGCCAGTGATTTGTACCAGAATGGGAATAATACCAGCAGACATCATCATTTGGCCACCGGGTTGTGTAGGCAGTATATAAGAAAGCAAGACAAACAAGGCATCTACAAAAGAGTAAGGAAGTACCTCATTCGCATTGATCTTTCTTAGGATTTGCATGACAGGACCATGATTAGCAGAAGCATTGATGGCTGTGACTACTTCTGTCAGTTTATTTCTATGTCTTGCGATACCATCTAAAGCAAACAGAGTATATGTTTGAAGATGCTAGACAGCTATGAATAATGTGTGTTGATTCCATATGACTTACCCTATCGACTTGCTTTTCTGGGGATATCAATTCAGCCAGTTGTGGAATCAAATAAGGCTCATATAGAAACACTTTGTTTTGCGCAGTCGTTTCCGAGACAGAATGAGCTATATAGCTATATTAGACCTGATAAATCTCATTTCCACTTACACATCACAGCAATAGCTAAAATACGAATGCCTAACAACTGTTTTCGTTTGCTTGGTTGATCAATGTATTTAGCAATACGAATCCTGTTGGCTAGTTCAAAATGATATTCTTTAGGAATATCATGTTCTTCTACCAACTTTGTAAACAGCGAATAGGCTTCTTGTTCTTCTTGATTCAAGTTGGCAGTCACGACTTGGTGTCCTTCTTTTGCTTGTTGCTGTGATGTACGATAAAATTGAAGTTGTAAGGTCTTCATGGTGGGTGTCACTTCCAAGTCTTGTGTAATCTGAATCGCATCCACAGGTACGTGCTGCCAACCTCGAGCAAGTTCAATAATTCTATCTTGAGGTGCCACAAATGAAGTACGAATGGCTTTAGGATTAGTGATACGTTGAGCAGGTCGAGTCATAAAGTGAAGAACTGATTCCAATACATCCAAATCAAATGTATTCAATAACATAAACATATGCTATTAAAGAAGGTAAGATTGTCTTCTTTTGTTCATCTTTACTTGCCTCATAAGAGTTGTAAATATTTCTATTTGTACAGTTTTCAAACAAAGTGCGAGATAATTCAATAATAGATAATAAGAGTTGCTTGTCTTGTTCATAAAAGGACTTTGTTTGAATCTCTTTTAGGTTGTAGTCTGTACAGATTCTGTTCAAGATGATATCAAATCTGTCCAAGACAGCAACCCAATAGAATAAATCACCTCTGGGATAAGGCCAGCGAATGAGTTTCTGAACAAGTGTAGGGATGTGGTCTTCTCCATCTGTTTCAAGTCGTTTGATGAGCTCACTAAGCTCATGAGGCTAATCTAAAGTTAATCTCTTTTTTTTTCTCTCTCTCTGTCTGTGTTTATGATGGACTTACCAAAGGAGCAAGTTTTTGGAAGACGTCTTTTTAATTTTCATAATACTATACAAAAGGTTTTAAGCACTTGTTAATCAATGACACACTAGTCTATACTTGCTTACTCTGTTTTATATATTTATATATATTCTCTCTCTTTTCTTTTGTGATATATAGTCAAAAAAAAGAAAAGAAAAGAAAGAAGCTCTTTTTTTTAAAAAAAAAAGCAGACGCGATATTTATACAAATATAGGTTCGGTGGAGTTTAAATGTATTCAAAGGTGTACGTCATGAGCTGATAGATACACTTTATTGTATTTAAAAAAAAAAAAAAAAAAAAAAAAAAAAAAGAAAGGACAAACACAAGCTTATCATTCATTTATCATGTTATACTAAAGCCTTGCTGTATAGCATTGAATAGTATGTAGTATACTTCTTTATGAAATAAACTAAAATAAATAAATAAGCATAGCAGCATGACTTCGGAGTTCTTTTTTTCTTTTTTCTTTTTCTTTTTTGCTTAAAATACAATGAACACCATTCTCAACTCATGTCAAGATATGCAAAAGAAACAAATAAACATGCAAGATACCATGTTGGATAGACTTGCTTCTTTTAGACAATTGCTCGATGCAAAGAAAAAAGAACTCGATCAAGGCAAGTTGACTATGATGAGTGTAATCCTGATACCATCCTAGGCTATAGTCCCCATCAGACTATGATGCAACTACAAGAACAAGCTAAACAACTTCAATTTCAAAAACTACAAAAAGAATTTCAGTCTAGTTTATCTAAACTAAACAAAGACATGGAAAGGGTAATTCACGGAAGATTAAACTACGGGGACTAAACTAGGTTAGAAATTCAAACAAGATATCTCTGTGATTTATCACCCAGAAGCATTTGCAGGCAAACATGATGTGATGTACAGAGCCATTGCTTTGCATTTCATTCGACAAGGACAGTTTGAATTATGTGATGCATTTATGAATGAATCAGAAATACCTGTGGATGATCCATTGCGTGAGACAGTTGAACAACTCAAGCATGAATTTGAACAAATGTATACTGTATTAAACAAGATAGATAAAGAACAAGATTTATCGGCTGCTATTAGGTATAAAAAAAAAAAAAGAGAGAGAGAGATGATAATAGTAGTAGTATTCATAAAGGATTATAGTTGGGCAGAAGCACATCAAGAAGGCTTAATAAAACTAGGCAGTGGATTAGGATTCAATCTACACCGCATGAAGTTTATTCAACTGTTACTTTCTACTGATGCTATGACAGCAATTCAATATGGACAACAACATTTCCATGTATTTGGTGATAAACATTATTCAGGTAACTTCATTCCTGAGTGGATCTCGATATTAATCATCCATTAGACATCAAGCGTTTAATGACAGCACCCTTGTATATTCATGATTTATCGAATTCACGTTATGCAGACTTATGCTCTCCTTCCAATTGGATTCAGATCAAGCAAGAATTCCAGCATGACTTCTGTTCTTTGCTCAAGATGAGTGCAGAGAGCCCATTGTACACAGCTGTGTTTGTGGGCACGACAGCTTTACCTGTGATCATGAAACTCTATACGATCATGTCAAGTAAAAAGACAGAATGGAGTGCTCAGGATGAATTGCCTGTTGAGGTTCCATTGGATGAAGATCTTCGTTATCATTCTGTATTTGCCTGTCCTGTCTCTAAAGAACAAGCAACGGATGATAATCCACCAATGATGATGCCCTGTGGTCATGTGGTCTGTAAAGAGAGTTTATTACGACTCTCAAGAAGTAGCAGAGCATCTTCTCGATTTAAATGCCCTTATTGTCCCTCCGAATCTTCTGTGGATCAAGCTATTCAAGTTTATTTTTAAAAATAAAGGATTAAGAAAGTTGTTTAGCTCTGTACAACACAATATAAGCAGTGTGCCAATCACCACCACCATCAAGACGTTCAATATCAGCATCTTGAAGCACAGATACTTTATCATCATCAAACTTGTGCCATTCATTGGCTGCTTTCTTGACCCAAGCAATGTAATGGCCTGAATCAGCAGATCGACCGACGTGTGTCAAGACAGCAGCTAATTCATATTGGCCTGTAGGATTACAGCCTACATCTTGCACCAGTTCAGGATCCAAATACTCTTTCCAATCCACTATTTCTGTCGTGTCTGTTTCCATAGGTGTGGGTTCTTCACTGTTGTTCATCTTACGACGCTTTTCTTCTCTTTCTTTAGCTACTTTCTTATCAGCCACGTCTTTTAATTTCAATTTAGCCTTAGAGAACTTGTTCTGGAGTTCAGGTGTACAGAGTTCAGTAGCATCAAACTCAAGAGGGAATTTGACTTTACGTAAAATCTTGGCCTTCACTTGTTCTTGAGGCTTCCAAAAGAACCGAACAAACTGAACAGGCAAGTACTGAGGCAGACGACTGACACGCGATGTACGCTTATATTTGGCCGTGCGGTTGAGTGTAGGCGAGTTCTTTTCTAGTTCTTCATTCAAGGATTCCAGAATACCATTGATCATATAATTAATGTCTAAGAAAAAATATATATAAACATCAGTCTTGATGCCTACAATCATAATGCCTTACTGATAGAGATATGACAACTGAGCTTGGTGAATGTATCGTGTGTGACAATCTTTTGTTCTTCAGGTGCTTCTTCACATTGAGTTCTATAAAAAAAAAAAAAGTCAGGATTTATATCATCTTATACAATTCCACTTACTCTGTCTGTAATTCACCTGTCATGTAACGATCCACAAAGTTTTTTTCAGCTTCATCTTTAGGCAATTTGGCTTTCAAGACAGATACAAGTTCACTCCAACATTCTTCAGCATCTTGTTGCATTGGAATACCACCTTGACCTGTTTGAGAGAATTGAGGAAAGGATTGACGCAACATCTAATCAACGTATTCAATATCCCATGTATCTATATATCGACTGACCTGCCAAAAGACCAAAGGAGGAAATCCATCAGCCACTTTGTTTAAATTGGCATAGAGATCACGAAGACTGGCTACTAAATTACCACGATTATCAACTCCACTTAAACCACCTTGATAGGCTTCTAATGAAGTTTGAAGTTCAGGCATAGCACGCATACATTGCAATGTGGCATTCTATAAGGTGTCAACAGAGAGTTTTTTTTTTTTTTTTTTTTTTAATGGCTTACCATATAACACGTATTACCCAAGTTTTCTAATCCAGGAGGGATATCCAACTAATAGAGAGTTAAGCAATACGGTATCTTGTGAATAAAAACTTACTGCTTCAGCAACTTGAGCATCACTCATGTCTTCTAAGAATTGAACTGGTTTTGGTGGAGGTTTAGGAAGTTCACCAGCAGTACCCATCATCATGAAACTATGACCCTATGGATGAATAAGTTCTATGCAAAGTAGACACCAAAGAGCACCCTACCTCTTTTAAACCCAACTTGTTCAAGTCGGTTGAATCCTGTACTTTTTTTATCAGCAACACTATATAAGGATTCTATTGACTTTACCTTTAAAATACCACCCTTCACCATGATCTTTTGACGTTCAGGAGGAACACCTGTTTGAGAATAGATTTGAGTCTTGAAGAGTTCAGGTGATTCATCCGTGTCTAATAGAAAAAAAAAGGCATCGGTTAGAATAAACGCAAGACAATCTCCTTCTTTTTCTTTTACCTAATTCTAAGTTTTCAAACTTTTTTCCATTCCATTTGACGGTAACGTTAATCTTGGGCATATTGACTTGATGAAAAAGAAGGGACGCGCGTTGAAAGAACTGCGTCGTCCTTTGACTTAAAGCAAACTAAATTCAATGACCGCACAGAGGTATTGCTGTTGGCGATAAATACCCAAAAAAAAATTAGTAGTCACTGTCAGCCAAAATTATCAAAGTGTTTATATGCTAATAACAGTCAATATGAATGAATATCTTTTCATACTCCTTGCTACAAACCATGTTTATGAATGCATAATGTGAGACATTTAGAACAGCAATGAATTTCTAAATAAATTTGCTGTTATATTCTCTTTGAAAATAGCTTGCAATGTCCTGTCAAGTTCAAACAAAAATACAAGGTTCATTTAAGCCATAGAAAAAAGAATTACGTGCTTATTATGCTTCTAGTAAATGAACCGATACTATTGGAAGAAATGAACTGCAGAATACCTATGTCTGCCTAAAGATCTGTGATCAAGGAAAGAAGTTTGTACAAAAAAAAGAAAAGGTAATAATTCATCATGATAGCGTGTGATTGGTATTAATTGTGCCATTCTGAATAATTCCTAAGAAGTCAAAGGCTTGTTTGTTTGTTGGAGATCGAAGCTCAAGGATAAAAGGGCACAGACGATATGAAAGTAGAAACTACTCGGGAGCACAAGTATTGTATGCATCACAAATAAGTATAATACATCCTAGACGTGTGTCTTTTTTGTTTCCAGAAATTAGTCTACCCATTTGACAGAACTGAGAAGGGAACAACCATAGTGAAAAGTGCTTTTGATTGCTTGAATAAGGACTGTATTTCCGTTATGTTTTGAGTGTTTATCGACAGTCAATCAAAATCGTTTATTTCTAATACACAGTAGACATATGATATCTTGATTCTTCAAAATCCTTGATTTGTTGTGCATGTAATCGATGATGACGAGCACCATTAGCTAATCTTTTAGCATAAGCACCCACCACATAAGCAAAGTAAATCTATTATATCAATATATATGTATGTATGTATGTATGTATGTATATATGTATATATGTATTTCATGGAACTTACTTGAATCAATTGAACCACAAATGCAACTGTACCAAATGCAATTAAAAAGGTGTTTGTCATGGCACTACATTCAGACTCAGTAGCAGCATGTTCTGTCAAAAGCCCAGTATAATGTACGGGTGAATAATAAGCTTGGTTACTTGGTTTGGAGACTGTCATTTCATGTCGACTGTTGTTGATACTAACAAATCCAACGACTCTACAAGAATCAATCACACTATGTCTATAGACACCCATCAATGCAAGTGAGATACTATATATCAGAATAGACAGAATCACATTAACCCAAGCAATCACACTGAATGCTTTTGAGAATCGTCTTGAGCCCTAAGAAACAATTGAGTCCTCCTGAGTGATGTATCTCATTTACTTACAAAAGTAGATCCAATCACACCGCATAAACCACCAACACATATAAACACAGCAAACAAAAGATTGATATAGTACCATGGTCTGGCTACTTGACCAGAATACACAACCAACGGATTGACTGCCAAAAATCCTGTGGCTGTATAGAGTAAATAGACAGCCTAATGCTATTAGAAATAACCATTATCATCGTATTACTTACACAAAACCAGATGGCAACAAAAAAGGTGCCTAATCTCAAAGGTATAAAGCAACAGCACTTTTCTAGTCCAACTCCCATAATGAGTATTAATGAAAGGAATGAGTGTTAATGAGTGTAAAGTAAAATAAAAAAAAATAAAAAAGAGGAGGAAATTCAATCTCATGTTTAACAAACCAAATTAAGCCATATTATACACATGGATGGATTCATTTATAGCAGTGTATTTTACTACTTTTTTTATTTTATTTTTTGTTTATTTAGTCTGAATTAGAGCCTGGACTAGAAAAGAAAAAGAAAAACAATTCATATTCATGCTTGACTTGATAGTTCATCATCATGTTCATCAACCACCATTTGTTTGCTTTGATTAAGACTACTTTAAACTCCGTTTGAAAACGCGTATAAAAAAAAGAAAACAATCCCTTTTTCTTTTTCTCTTTTTTTCTTCTTCTTTCCTCTTTTTCTTTTTTATGTAATGCAAAAAGGATGCCATGGCAGCATCTTTTATTTGCAAATATAAAGAGACATTCTACGCTCATTTTGGAACGCATGGTTAGATAGGCCCAAGTAGAGAGGTGCTATTAGAAGCAACACCTTACGCATCGTTTGTATCGCAAGCCATTCACTACTTTCTCTGTCTCTGTCTGCTCTTGGCTTCTTTTCTTTTTTTTTTTTTTCGGTAGTTCTCTGATTTGGATCACTGTCTGCTTTTTCTCGGTTTCTGTTTTGGCTAAACACAAGTCATGCATCGTTACTTTATTTTCGGTTTTTTTTTTTATATATATACATATATAGAACGAAATGGTGTTCTCTTCCTAGATTCAGGCGTCAATATAAGGTCCTTCTTGGGTGGACTTCTTATGGGATCAAGAAAAAGCATATGATGGATCTCTTTCATAAGTCATTGTATTTTAATCATTGGGCAATGTACATTAAAATACATCATTCCAGTTTAGTAAAGTCGAATAAGAATAATAATAAAAAAGTTTCCTTTTCATGTTTGTTTATCCGCATGAACAATGTGACGCTGTTTTCTTATTGTTTGAATACGTACATTTTTATATCTTTTTTTTTTTTTAATTTATTCACTATGCATGGTTTAAAGATCTCGGTTGGTAAAGAACAAGATGGCATCCTCATCTAGTATCTAAACTTGAACTTGATTAGCAAAAAGCATGCAACGATTGCAACAAACGGAAAGAATATTAAGTGCTATAGCAAGAAAAGACTTGACTGAACTAAAAAGACTAGCAAGATTACCTTATGGATTTGTGAATGATACATTAAGAAAACTTGTGTGGTAGGATATTTTTTTTTTTTTTTTTTTTTGGTTAGTTTTTGAATTGAAGTCAATGGACATACTAAAGTGTATTAGGCCTATTTTATTACATACACAACATGGCAATTATATAGCAGAAAAAGGCAGTGGTATGCATCATAAGTTACTATATCTTGACTTATCAACCTATAGAAAAAGACTTGGCTGATCCAGTGCAGATAACAAAAGATGTTGAACGATCCTTGTACTACTATCCTCAAGGTAACAACTGGATGATACCATAACATACTGATTATTTTGTTTAGATGTCACACCTGTATTTAAAGCACATAAACAACAAGAATTGCATTGTATGATTGTTGAAATTCTATGGCGAAATCCTAGTTTAAAATACTATCAAGTAATATACAATCATTACCTTACAATTGATCCACACTGACAAGTATCATGGTTTAGGGATTTCATGATATCTGTACTTGTTTCTTACTTGTTTTGGGTAAAAAAGCAGCCATTCCAGCAGCTGAAAATGTAGCCTTGTTTTTTATTCGAGATGCCATGTTGGATTCATTTGAACCTGTCTCTAAACAACTTCGACTGATGAGTTCCTTGATTGAATATGAAGATCCTTCATTGACACTGTATATGGAAAAAGCAAATGTGATGCCTTACTATGCACTCAGTTGGATTTTGACTTGGTTTAGTCATGATTTTGAAGATTATGACAAAGTGATACGACTGTTTGATCTGTTTATCTCAAGTCAAGCATTTATGCCAGTGTTTATTGCGAGTGCAGTAAGTCCATAAGAAGCTTATCTAATAATAATAATAGTAATAATGATGATGATCTGATAAGGAATCTTAGATTATCTTATTAAGGCGTCATGAGATCTTGATGGCTGAAAAAGATAGTGTGCATTCACTTGTCACTCGTATTCCTCAAGATATAGATATAGAACACATCATAGAAAAAGCAGTCCAATTGGAAAGTAAGCATACAGTCCTTCAGTTACAGAAACAGAGTGGCATTTGGCTTCATGAAGAGTAAGTAGGTTTGTGGTGATATTGTTCTTATATGAATTTAGATCTGCTATCAATACATGGGAAACAGACTGGGGTCATTTAACATGGCATCAAGTACCAGATCAATTACAGGCCAATAGACATTTAGCCCATGGGTCACATAAAGAAGAATGGGAGGATGAAATGCTTACTCAATGGACCATGCATCGAAGACAATCTATTGTTGAAGATGAATTTGATTTTTAAAACTCATCCATAATAAAATTGCATGACGCATTTCTTTCTTTTTTTTTATTATTATTATTATTTTTCTTTAGTATGAATATCCTTCAAAAGGCCACTCGAGTGTTTAGTACAACAAAGCATCATAGAGTAAGGTACATAAAGGCATGTATTCCAGACTGACACTTTGACTAGACTTTTCTTACACGTATACCCACCAGTACTTGGACAGAATCACCCCATGCTCAGTCTTTGATCCCAATGGTGGTTGAACAAACAGTAAGTTACTAATCTACAACAGCCCATGACTGATGTCATGTTAGGGCAGAGGTGAAAGATCGTATGACATCTTTTCAAGATTACTAAAAGAACGCATCATTTGTTTAAATGGACCTGTAAGGAATGCCCCTTTCATTATTGACACATACTTATGGATGACTAGATAAACGATAATGTAGCCTCTGTTATTGTAGCTCAACTTCTGTTTCTAGAAGCTGAAAGTACAGAGAAACCAATCAGTCTCTATATCAATTCACCTGGTGGGAGTGTTACTGCTGGCATGGCTATTTATGATACGGTAGGTTCTCAAGTATATAGCTATCGATTCACGTTGACATGACATAGATGCAGTATATTCAGTCCCCTGTGTCTACGCTATGTAATGGACAAGCCTGTTCCATGGGTTCATTATTATTGGCAGCAGGTAATTCATAGACAAGTAGAAGGTATATGCTGATTCAAAGGATATAGGTGAGCCTGGTAAACGCTATGCTTTACCTAATGCTTCTATCATGATTCATCAACCTTCAGGTGGTGCTGCAGGTCAAGCATCTGATATTGCTATCCATGCTCGTGAAATTCTTCGTGTTCGAGAAAGATTGAATCGCATTTATCAAAAACATACAGGCACACGTGACTTGGAAACAGTGGGTAAGTTCATGAACGTACCTTGTCTGCTTTAACCCATAGCGCATAGAAAAAATGATGGAAAGAGACTATTTCATGACATCAGAAGAAGCCATGAACTTTGGTTTAATTGATAGAGTTCTTGAGAAACGCATTGAAGTCAAAGAGGATAAAAAAATAAAATAAAATATGTTTGACATTTGATTGGTTACTGAGTGTCAATTGTCTGAGGATGAAGATGGTGCCAGAAACAAAGTGCACTCAAGAAACAGGAAGTCGTGAATCCTTCTCTTTTCTTACTGACAACATGGATACTCTTACTCTCCGCGGAACACTCGAAGGTGTGTAATAGATAAACAGTTGTATGCGTGTCTATTGAGATTTGAATGCATGGATGGATGGATGGATGGATGGATAGATCAATAGAATTTTATCAGCTTGGATATAAATGACAATTCAGATTCTCAATCGACGGGCATACAACTTTTTGGGTTGTCGAGTAATAGTAACTTACACTTCTTTTTTTTTCTGTGCGCCCATAGGTCACGGTAACTGGGGTAAGTGTCTTGAATGAATGAGAAAGAGTAGAAAAATAGTAACATGAGAGTCTATAGTCACTGCCATTGCCACTACCTCTGAAGCCCCCGATATGGTCTTGTCTGCCTCTCGTGACAGAAGCATCATTGTCTGGAACCTTACCAGGTAAATTCAAAAAAAAAGATAGACATGTGTATGTGTGTACTAAACCCCCTATGAACAGAGATGAATTGAACTACGGTGTCCCCCGTAAGTCTCTTGTTGGTCACTCTCACTTCATCGAAGATCTTGCTATCTCTTCTGACGGTCAATTTGCCTTGTCCGCCTCTTGGGATCAAACTCTTCGTCTCTGGGACTTAAACAGCGGTACCACCACCCGTCGTTTCGTTGGCCACACCAACGATGTCTTGTCTGTCTCTTTCTCTGCTGACAACCGTCAAATCGTCTCTGGTTCTCGTGACAAGTCCATCAAGTTGTGGAACACTCTCGGTGAATGCAAGTACAACATCACCGAAGATGGTCACTCTGAATGGGTCTCTTGTGTCCGTTTCTCTCCTAACCCTGCTAACCCTGTCATCGTTTCTGGTGGTTGGGACAAGCTCGTCAAGGTCTGGGATTTGGCCAAGCTCAAGCTCCGTACCAACTTCATTGGTCACAACGGTTATGTCAACACTGTCACCATCTCTCCCGATGGTTCTCTCTGTGCCTCTGCTGGTAAGGATGGTGTTGTCATGCTCTGGGATTTGAACGATGCCAAGCACTTGTACTCTCTTGAAGCTGGCTCCAACGTTCACGCCTTGACCTTCTCTCCTAACCGTTACTGGCTCTGTGCTGCCACTGCCAACGGTATCAAGATCTGGGACCTCGAATCCAAGTCCATTGTTGATGAACTCCGTCCTGAATTCCCTCAATTGGGTAAGAGAAAGAACCCTGATCCCGAATGTTTGTCTGTCTGCTGGTCTGCCGATGGTGCCACTCTCTTCTCTGGTTACACTGATAACATCATTCGTGTCTGGCAAGTCACCCGTACTCTTTAAATATATAAAAAAGAAGAGTGTTTTTAAATAAAGGAATTTTTTTTTTATTATTATGATGATCATTATTATACACGGCAACTGGTAAAAGCAGTAACCATAATATCAGTAGCACCACATTCAGTTAATTTGTCTAAAATTTCTCCTTTTTCCTTCTTGTTGACCATAGCAGAAACAGCAACCCAACCTTCTCGAGAGACTAAGGAAGAGACAGTAGGACCCAATCGACCAGGAGTGACCTTGGTGGTCAAAGGCAAGTTTTTACGTTCTACATTGTAAGTACACAAGACATATTTGTTGGCTGTAATGACACCACGGATACGAGAAGCAATCTTTTCAATCAAATCTTGGTGGTGTGTTTTCTTGTTGGCAATCAAGACAGATTGAGTTTCCATCAAGGTATAGATATCATGAAGACCAGCAGCACGCATGGATTCACCTGTTTCCACAAGGTCCACTATTGTCATACACAATAAATCAAATGTGCTCAAATGTTGCCTATATCACTTACCAATGCCGTCAGCTAAACCAAGAGCACAAGCGGCTTCAACAGAACCAGAGACATGCTCAATGGTTGTCTTTTTACCAGCCTTTTGATCAAGAGGCTCAAACAATTTAGCAGCACAATTGACAAAACTAGTGACAATACGCTTTCCGACCAAAGATTCAATGGTTTGGTATTCACCCTTCATAGGCACTTCAATACAAAGACGACATTTACCAAATTCCAATTCCAACACTTGTTGGATTTTGTCTTCCACATGGCTTTCAACCACAATGTCTTGACCTGTAATACCCAAATCCACATTACCTTCACCTACATATTTAGCAATATCGGCAGCAGGCAAGAAAATAAGGGCAATAGGCAAATTGGTACAGAGAGCAATGTCTTGTCTTGAGCTTCGATTAAAGTAGATATCACAGCCCTTTAAGAGTTCAATGCAACTTTCATAGATACGACCCTTTTTAGGGATAGCAAACAATAAGCGGTTGCCCAAGTCTTTGGTGAATTCCATAATATGAAAGAAATGAAAAAAAGTTTTAGATGAATTTGACATTTTTAAAAGGAGTCACAAGCTTGGTTAATGAGCCAATCAACTTGATCCCACCCCCCTTTTTTCTTTATTTATTTATTTCCGAAATACACCTTGTGTATATATTATTTGTTTTGTTTTTTGGTCATGAGTATTGACCAAACCATGGATTATTTATTTCATGAATCCGAGAAAACAAAACCTTGTTTTCATTGTCATAAAGTAAAATTTCAAGGTTTAGTTTATTCTGACTCATTTCTCCCTTTTTTTTTTTCTATCAGGCACAATTAACCTATGATCAAGGCAAGTCTATATATATATATATATATATATATATGTGTGTGTGTGTGTGTGTGTATATATATGTATTGAGTGGATAATTTAGCTAAGTAAAAAAAAAAACCAATGAATCTAACTGTAAAATAAGCAGACATGAACAACAGTTGATAATGACTCATTTCATGGAAAAGTGTCTACAGCGAACACTGTTGGAGTACGAGAAATTGATTCGATTTTCAGGTACACCAACAGTCGTCTGGAGAAGGACAGGGGAAATTTGTTTAGTGGGGAAAGAGTTCTTGTTATTGACACGATGGACAAGACATGCTTTATTAGACAAGACATGCTTTATTAGACAAGACAATGTATATTTATCAAGTAAGTCAACCCCTCCTCCTCCTCCTTCTCCTTCTCCTTTTTTTTTATGACTGAGTTAATGGATGGCTCATTGGCTGTGGAATATTGGGAGAAGTTTGCACTCCATGCATTTGATAATACAGACAAGCCATGTATGTATTCCTGTATTATCAACACACCAGAACAAAAACCTGTTTGTTGTACATTCTGCTTTATGATCAAACGAGATATTTTCAATTTGCCGAGTGTGATTGTTGGCAATGTAAGTAGTCTAGGTTGAATACCTTCTGATTATTTTAGCTTCTTCCTATTCTTTGCTAAACTATATATGTGTATTTATTACTATTACATGAACATATAATATATATATATATATATCATTAATCCTCTTCATCATCATCTGTGTCTGTTTCATCACCGTCTGTTTCATCGCCACTACTATGGCTACTACTGCTATGATGTTTAGAAGAAGCCTTTTTAACAGCATGATGCTTTTTTTCAACCTTCTTATCATTATCATCACCATCATCGTCACCAACTTCAGACCATTCAACATCAAGCACACCCTTAGCACGATCATGGTACAATTGATCCCATACAGCAGGTGTAAGATCCAAACAACCTGTCATGAATTAGTCTAAGAAGACAGGCTTTATCAGATTCTGCTTACCATGATCACAGGTAGGACAAGCATCCGTGACAGTAGCCACTGTACATTTATCGCCATAACAAATACGAAGTTTCTTGCCACACCAATGACTCTTTTTGTTCATTGGTCCATATTGAGCATGGTTCTATATCAGCGAATCAGTATCAATAAAAATGGATCAGATAATCTACCATAGCAACAATCTGTGAATTGGCGTCAGCATAAGGACCACAGGCACCTTGAGATCCACCTTCTGATTTGGGCCAAAACATAGTAGCCACACCTTTAAAAAGAGCCTTTTTGACTGTCTTGAGTAACTTGCCTGCTAAACCTCTTCTTTCAATGGGTTGTGCAGACACAAATACCAATGATAATAACACGATAAGATAAATAAATTGGAATTTCATTTTTTTTTTTTATTCAAGAAAGAAAAAAGAAAGAAGCGAGTTTGATACGGCTTTATATACTGAGAAGTCAGAGAAGCATAGAGAGTGAGAGAAAAAAAAAGGGGGGAATTTATAACTCATGAGGATTATTGGAACAATAGATCAAGAAACAGAGTATGCTTCGAATGGGATGAACCGCCTGCAGCAAAGAGAAAATAATACATGACTAACCTGGGTGTTTGTAAACAGCTGTATACATGTTTGTGTGTGTTTATTTGATCTTTGTAGAAAAAGAGAAAAGAAAAGAAAAGGGGAGAAAGGGAGGGGGGAGGTCAGGAAGGACGCTTACTCCTTGCTTTTTTTAGATGCTATTTGATTGTCATTTTAAACTTGGCACCTAATGATAAAGAATACCTTTTTCTTTATGATAAAGATGTTGCACGGTGAACAAGCAAACCATTGCCTCCTCTTTTTTTTTTATTATTATTTCATTGACTTATAGACTCAAGTGCCACTTGCTTTACTCCCCACTTTCATTCTCCCTCAAATTCATATCTCTTTGAATATTAAATCTTGTAAAATAACTCGCGTGAGACCATGTTCCAAGTCGATCTTTTTTAAAAAAAAAAAAAAAAAGTCATTTTAGTTGTTTATGCAGTGTCGGATAACATTGACCCTTGATATGTAACAAGGTTCCAATTAAGCAACATGTATTTTCCTTGTTCTTGGTTGAATTGAAAAAGAATCCAAAGTACAAAATAGATTTGACAAATAACTTTGCCCTCCACCCCCTCTTCCTCCTTCTAATTTAATTGTCTTAGTCAATATAAAAGTTGATCATTCCCCGCCTCCCTTTTGTATCTATTTTACAAGAAATGTAATTCTGTTCATTTAAACGAGAAATGATTGCTATTAAATGAAATAAGAAAAAATAAGACATGTAGGTGGTTTATGCATACATGTGCATTAAAGAAGTGTAACTTAATTGCTAAAGTGCATCATTTCTTTATTCAGTGATCGTTTCAAGTCACAAAATGTAGGCTGTATTCTGTCTTTTTTTTTTTAATATAAAGTATGTAACTTTATCTATATTTGACTTTAGCTCAAAAGATGATCATGTTTATTAATAACGAATATAACCGTCTTTGGTATCGATCTGTCATACTGTCAATCAAACATTTGGCAAGCGCACTATTTATTCTTCCTTGAGGAGACCTTTCAGGTTTTATTTGTTGGCTGATTTGGACTTCTTGGCTTTCATGTTGCGCTCAAGAGTACCTCAGGCGTGTTCCATAGGATATTTTTCACTAGGACTCTTTCAGTGGCATCCTTGACTGTCCCAATGGTCTTGACAGAAAAGAAAGAGCCAGATTCCTTGATGTAATTAAGACAATGATCAACGCTGTCTCTACTTGTGTCTACTAGATTTGCCATGCACTTAAATAGACTTGAAGAGAATAAACACCACCATACGCCAAAATTATTTTTTTTTTAAGTCACGTGTGTGTATTTTTTTTTCTTCTCTTTATCTTGATTCAATGACTCAAAATACAGATTGGTCTACATTCCATGCGTTTAAAGAGTGAGTCTCTTAGAAAAAGAATAAATGAAAACTGATACATGAAACAGTCCTGCTAGAGTAGACAATAAGTCTAATTTTCTACTTTCTTCTCCCTCATCTGTTCCTTCCATGTTTGATCCATTCGATATACAACAACAGAAAGAAGAACAAGAGGACGATATGCATGATCTCAGTCAACGCTTTATTTCTAGTCACTTATTGGATGATGATGAAGATGAAGACAGGATGGTCAATACACCCATTGAACCATCTGTCTGGAACAAGACATGGAAACCTACTAGTGAAATGAAAGATATTTGGAACACGTCCCATGAGTCTAGTTTTGAACCTGATGTGGATGAATTTGACCCTACACTTCAATTCTATCATGGTTCATTGTACGATGCGCATACGATTCAAGACATGAATCGACTTTTGCTTCAAGTGACCAATCCCTCAGCAGAAGAAGCACAAGCAGAGAATGTGGATGAGGACATGTCGACACTTCAAATGATGCAAACCATCTTTTCTGATCTAAAAGATGAGGAACTGATTGCGACTTTGGAACAACATGATTATGATGTGGATAGAGCTATTGAAGCCTTATTGACCCAGAAATTGACGATTGAAAAACCTCCTGTTGTACCAGAGACACCTAAAAAACGACAAGTGTGTCGACATTTCTTGGCAGGGGAATGTTATCGAAAAGATTGTTGGTTTGCGCATGATTTACAAGAAAAAGTGTGCAAGTTTTGGTATGTCAGTCCATAAAGTCCATAGGTTGACACTATTGTATAGGTTACAAGGGAGTTGCTTAAAAGGAGACTCTTGTGAGTTTTCACATGGGATTGATATTCAAGAAGTAGCCAACAAGATCACCATACCCGAAACAAAGCCCAAAGTGGCAAAACCTATTGTTTATCATCAAGGTGATTATCCTGCTTTATCAGCCAGTAAGACCCCCAAGTATCAATCACAACCACAACCACAACAACAGGATGATGATGAGTTTCCTTCATTAGCAGCAGCATCCACCAAGAAATCAACGAAGCAACCTACGATGATTAATTTTGCTCAAGTAGCTAAAAAGAAAAAGACATCACCTATCAAACAAAAGAAGCAACAGACATTCAGTCGATATCATACCAAATCTTATAAATACAGTATGCAGGAATTAACTCGACCTGTTCATATACCATGGTTAGAAACAGGTAGTTCATTGAATTCCATCTATATGAAAGAGGTAAATAGTACTTGATGGTATTGTATGACTTATTGCTAGTATAGAGAGAGAAAGCCATTGAATATGGTATGCTTCGAAATCGATTCTTTAGTAAAGCAACAGAATACTACCTTAAAGGAGATGGTGCAAAGGCAAAACTGTATTCAATGGAAGCCAAACACTATAATCGCCTCATGCAAGAAATGCATACAGAAGCAAGTCAGCGTATATTTGAACAACGATCCAATCATGAAGCATTTATTGATTTACATGGTTTACATGAAGACGAAGCACTGAGTATTGTGGAAGAACGATTACACCATTTAAAATCATGTTATTCTGGGATTATCTATATCGTGACTGGTACTGGACATCATTCGGGTAGGAATGGTCTGAGTAAGAAACAGAGTAAATTGAAGCCTAGTATTCAACAGTACTTGAAACAACATCATTATCGATTTGCAGAGACAAGTATTGTGGGTGATAATCAAGGTGGTGTATTTGCTGTAGAAATTTAATAATAATAACAATAATAACAATAAATTGAATGGTCCGTCACACATAAACGCACACGCCACTTTCCTTTTTTGATGTTACTTGTTGAAAGACTTTAAAGACTTGAAGATTCATGTTTAAAAGAAGTAGAAGAAAGAGGAATTGAGATTATAAACTCAGTTTTTTTTTTTTTTTTTTTTTTTTTTTACTTTATTGTGCATGAGAAAATAAACTTTTTTTTTTTTTTTTTTTATGTTGTACCTGATAAATAAAACCTTAAACATAATGTTGGATTCAACTGTATATATATATATATATATATATATAGTTTATTTCTTTTTTCTTTTTCCTAATTGGTCTACAACAAAAAAAAAAGAAAAAGAAAAAATAGGGCCGATTGTATCTTTTTTTTTTTTTTTTCTTTTACCTCTCACATATTCAAATTAGTTACCATTTATGGAAATCATCTCATATCTGAAACAAATACAGGCACACGCATACGCTTTCAACGTCATTGGTGTGACTGTAGTTTTCTGCAAATTTTTTATACATGTGGGTCCCAACTGTACCCGCATTTGCTTTTGTGAAACAGCTTTCGTTTTATTCCTTGACGTCATACAATTAAACTCCGATAATACTCTGTTCCTTAAATTGATTCCTTTTTTTTTTTCTTTTGTTATTTCTTTCTTTCTCTTTTGTTATTGAATTCAATATGGCCCAATCTAACAATGTCTTTTCCTTTGCAGAACCCAGTACATTATTGGAAAGAAGACAACAAACAGCACCCTTTTTACAACAATTAGAACTCCCTTCTTTACCTCCACTATCTCATTTACTAGAAGAAAAAGATGTACAAAAAGAAGAAGTAACCAAGGCTACAGCAGCAGCTATTGCAGCAGCCACAGCTGTCACAGCCAGTATGATTACTAGTACAGCACAGCCCTTGATTCAACAAGAAACACATCCTACTGCATTCTTACCTACCACTATCACAGCTGCACCCAGTAGTCTACTCTATCACGAAGAGAATCATGCGAATCCTATTGCATTTCCTACATCCACATCACCACCCTCTCTTACTACCTCAAATCATCCTTTGGACCCAACATTGATGGTCAATAACAATGGATTTATAGACCAACAACACATGTTGAATGCAGCCGTGGTTGCCGCCGCGGGACTGACCGATCCACAACAGTTGATGTCCAATCATTCGAGTATGGGTATGCCTCCTTCTTTAATGGATAGAAGACAAAGACAATCTTCAGTATCGTCCATATCATCTGATAAAGTATATTCATTTGTAGCTATCCCTGGTACAAATCAAAGAAAACGACCACGTAGAAGATACGATGAGATTGAACGTCTCTATCATTGTAACTGGCCTGGCTGTACAAAGGCCTATGGTACACTAAACCATTTAAATGCTCATGTTAGCATGCAACAACACGTAAGTTATTTTGTTTTACTTTATTTTTATTTAACACTTTTATCCTCTAGGGCCCAAAGCGTCATCCTGCTGAATTTAAAGAAATGCGTAAAGAATGGCGACGTCTAAAAAAAGAAAGAGAAGCAGCCAAGAAACAAGCTGAAGTTGCTTATCAAGAACAACAACAACAGCAACAGCAACAGCAACAACAACAACAACAACAACAAATGCTACAACAACAAATGCAACCATTTCCATTTACTACCACTCCATCATTTATGCCATCTAACAATATGCCTCTTTGGTAACATATTTACACTACTACCACTACCACCACCACCACCACCACTACTACTACTACTATAGCAATAACAACGACAACAAAAGCATACCACTGATACACACCCACATATAAAAAAAAAAACTGGATTTTTTCTGTACATTGAAAAAAAAAAAGGAGTCAATCTTTTTTTTTTTTCTACTCTCTTTATGACACTCCTACTTTTTTTTTTTCTTCTATATACTCCTTTTATTTGTATATTTTATATATATATATACATATATATATTTATTTTTTTTACATGACATTCAAATCAGTTCAATTGTATACACACATACAAAAAAAAAATTTTTTTTCTCTTTTCTGTTGATCCTTTTTGAATCATCAATGTGATACAAAGCGCATCATGACGTTTCTGATTCTTAAAGAAAATAAGCTGAGATTTAACTTTATTCGGATGATGAAATTAAAAAGGTGCGTAATTCGGGTGAGCATAGATCCAATGGGGATTGACCATCCTGATTCAGTTGATCCAAATTACCATTGTTTTCTATCAATAATAAGGCACAATCACCATGTCCTTCTTCACAAGCAAGATGAAGAGGTGTATTGCCTTCTTGATCTTTAGGATTGATTCTACTCTTAGCTTCAATCAATGCTTTCATGATCTGAATATAACCACCACTGGCTGCACGGTGTCTAATAGGTGTTAAACGAAAATATATATATATACACTTGAAGTTGCTTACAAGGGTGTTTGTTTATATTTGTTGAGTTGATTTATAGGTGCATTGTATTGAATTAATAATCTACAGATCTATGATTTTTATCAGTTTTGATCTTTGTTAAAAATGGGGTTTTACTTCAAGACGGTTTTTACTTGCAGCATAATGCCTTAAAAAGAGATCAATGACATAGTCAAGATGAAATTAACTTACAATACAGATTGACTTGTTTCGTTTTCTAAGGATGGATCAGCTCCTTTTTCCAATAATAACTTGACAACATCTGTATGTCCAGCAGAGACTTTGATAATGGATAAGTATATAGAAACTATCTTTGATACATTACCAGCAATCAAAAGAGGTGTCCAGCCAGCCTAAATAAAAATAAAAGAGGGTATGAGTAAATATGACATATAGAAATACCCTTACTTCTTTATCTTGACTATTGATCAGTGCACCCATTTTAAGTAAGTAATCTACGATATCTGCATGACCTCCTGAAGCAGCCCAATGAAGAGGATTACGTCCATCCTATCTTATTATTGGATTACGGTTGTTTAAATATCATTTGAATTACATCATCAAAGGCATTCAACAGGCCTTTGTCTTTGTCCAACATTTGTTGAACAATAAACAGTTTGCCTTCATAAGCAGCTTGAAAGATAGTTAACATGATAAAAATAAAAAATAAGAAAAAAAGAAAAAGAGAAAAGAAAAAGAAAAAGATACACGTCACTCTATTTTTTAAATGAGTTTCAATTTTATGTACAATATAAAGAATGGGTATATAGTTGCATATTAGGAAGTAGGTACAGGTTGATGACGGCAAAGTGGACATTTATTCTGTCCTTCTGTCAACCATTTGTCAATACACTCCTTGTGAAACCCATGATGACAATCAAGGACACGGACATCTTCTTCAGATTGATAGTTATTTAGACAGACTTGACAACCTTCTGCATTACCCAACATGGTCTGCTTTACTTGTTGCGTATATTTCAGCAATGGAACATGGCTATCAATGGCTTCTTGACTGACTGTAGGACGACGTGCAGGACCAATAAATGTAGCCAAATCAAGTAATTCTTCATAGCTTGGACTATCATTCATCATGTTCTCTACACTATTACCACTAATGATGTACACAGTCCATTGACCTGTACCTAATCCTCTTGCTTGTTGTTGTTGTTGTTCTCGCTCGACACGTTCTCTAATTCTGGCACTTTGTCTTCTAGGTGGCGTTTCGTGGGTTGATTCAGGCTGTGTTGTTTCTTGTTGTTGAGGAGGATGAGGAGGAGGATGGGATGTATTGGTTCTTAAACCATATAGAAAGACAGGCAACATCATCACACGGGTCACTTCAGTTTCTTCCTCCACTGTACTAGGCGATTGTCCATCTGCATTGACAGCAGTTGTATCTGCAGGATGGTTACGAGATACACTGGTCACAATCACAGGTAATCGCATAAACCGCATAAACGAATCTTCTGTACTTTCGGGTTCCATTTGTTGAAATATCTCAGGTGATAAATGCATAGTTAATTGTTGTTGTTGTTGTTGTTGTTGTTGTTGTTGTTGTGGCTGCTGCTGTTGTTGTTGTGGCTGCTGCTGTTGTTGTTGTGGCTGCTGCTGCTGTTGTTGTGGCTGCTGCTGTTGTTGTTGTTCCTGTTGCGATGAGATGGGCATCTGTTCGTTACGAAAAGAAGCAACAACAGCTTCACTAATGACTTGAGCAATCATGCGAGAAAATGGACTGATGGTCTCATTAGGACTGGGTGAACTGGGACGAGGTAGTGAAAAAGACTCACTTCTTGAAGGAAGTTGGCTAAGTGAAGGTCGAAGGTTGTCAGAGGATCGTTCTCTTCGAAGTCGATAAGGTGTTGCAAGCGTAGTAGACCTTCTTGGTCTAGGACGAAGGACTCGATCTCCTCTTATGTTTTCATTCAGAGAAGAAGAGGAATTAGACGAAGAAGGAGGGTCTTCATTATTGTTGTTGTTATTGCTGTTGTTTGTGTTTGTATTGTTGGTATCTGACTGTTGAGATTGTCGTTGGCCCATAATAAAGTGTGAAAGAAAGAAATAGAAAAAAAAGGATGCCCCCTCACTAATTTTTTTTGTTCGGAAAATTAAACATCCGCGTCTATCGGACACATGTTTTCATTTAGAAAGAATGATCTTGATAGAAAAAAAAAATAGGCTTCAAGTAGGTGAAAGAAGAATCTAGATGTCCTTCATCATTTGACTCAATACTTAAAGTTTGGCGGTGTCTATTGATGTAGACGGATTGACTTGTAATTTCGAGAAATTTCTCGAATAGACCCAAGACGAAAATATGACGCAACAATTCTTTTGGCATCATGTAGCTTCATAAAACTGCGCCTAATGGGCATTCCTAAAAAGGAAGTGTAATTAAATGTCTTTCACAATACTTGATAATATAAGTGATTTATTTACTACAAAAATATAATATACATACATAATAACAAGAAATGATCATTCAGGTAATAAAGCAATGCGATCATTCAGCCAAAGACAATCATCTGCCCATCGATTCTTTTCTTTGGCTAATTGTTTTTTATGGTTATCCCTGTGATAAATGGCTTGTTCAAGCTTCATTCGACACTGCTTCTCCTCTTCGAGTTGAGACTTGAGTTTCATGATCATGGCTAATAATACTTTAGCATCTTCTGTTTCTTCTTGAAGAAGAGGTCCTGATGCTAAGGCTGGAGGACAGGAAGGTCTTCTTGCTCGCATGGTCGAAATGGTTTGTCGACAATGAGGACATGCTTGTGACTCATTGGATCCATTCCTATCGTCTGTCTGCACCTGAACATGCCTAAGACGCACAGACCTTCGCTTGAGTGCAGCTTCAGGTACAGATCGAATCGCACTCACAATAGCTGCTGAAGCCACAGCAGGAGGCAAAGGTGCTGGACGTCGAGGCGAATGGGTTGTCTTGGGCGGCTGAGGAAACTGAATGTCATTTAAGACACTGGTAAATAAAGGTACGGGTGGAGGACTATGGGCCACTGTGGCCTGTGCATGAATGTCCTTTTCGGATGCTGTCTCACTATAGACACCTGAATCACGCAAGGATTGTCTTGGGTTGGGCTTTCTTGGGGTGTTTGTCGTCTTGTTAGTAGTCTGCTGATCAATCGTGATGGGGATATGAGGTCTCTTTTGAACGAGTGTAGGTGAAGGTGTCAACGGCTTAAGTACAGTAGGCTTTTTACGCAGTTTGTTTAATAAGCGTGTAGCTCGAGTCAATTGTTGTTTGTTGTCATGCAAATAATGATCTTTGACATACTCTTCAGGTCCTGTGCTGGACAAAAAGTCGGCTAATATCATGGTTTCGTTGCGTAAATCTTGAGAAATGCCACTACTATAATGACTACTGTTACTATCATCTAGGTAAGATTCATCTTCTATTTCTTCTTGTACTGAGTCTGAAAGTTGTTCTTCATAGGCCATTGCATGCTTTAAGGGCCTTAAAACTGCCCTTTGTTGTGAATACACTTTACTGGTCGTTTTAAACATAACAAAAGAAAAAGAGATAAAAGAAAAGAAAAAAAGGAATGTATATTTTGGCAATATAAAAAAAAAAGAGAAATGAAAAGGAGGTTCCAATAAATTATGGTTACGCGCGTATAAATAATGCGCAAGGAGAAACTTCTAAACGATTTTAAATGAATTCATGCTTTCTCCCTTACACAATGTTTTATTTTTCCTGCAGAATCTCCCCTCCTCCTTTTAAGAAAATAGATATAAAATACAACCTCCTATACTTCTTCATCATCGTCTTCTTCTCCCTCTTTTGAATTTTGAGTTAACCTCAACATGTCTTCTTGTTGTTGTCTCTTCTTTTCTCTTTCTTCTACTTGTCTGGGAATCGAAAGTACAGAGTCCGAAATAGATCGCTTATCATTTGGTTTTCTAGTACGCTGATTGACCGACCGATCCTTCTTTTTGTTCAGACCTAGCAACACAATAGCCCTTGATTGATCATTGACCATTTCTTTGGCACGGAGAGCCAATTGTTCTCGTTCATGACTCTCCTTGGGAGGATCACGTTTGTATGGATGCGCGGGTGTATTTTGCTTGTCTTTCCATTTTCGCCATCCCTCAAAATCAATCAGGGCCTGCATGCATCCCCATTCCATGATTTTTTTCTCGAGCCATTCAAGACTCACAGGCTTTGTCAAGAAATCATTACAGCCTGCAGCTAAGGCGGACTGCCGGTCACTTTCCAAAGAAGAAGCCGTGAGTGCGACAATAATCACAGGCGATTGAAACACACGCTGCTCGATCAAGGACGAAGTAGACGAGGTGGACGAGGAAGAAAGAGTGATAGGTGCTGCTGGTCGTATAGGTTCCTCTGGTGGTTCCTCTTCGATCGTGCCGGGCAAAACACCAATCTTTCGTTCTTTTTCAATACTTCGAATCATTTTGGTTGCTTCAATACCGTCCATAACAGGCAATTGAATATCCATCTACAAATACATCATGAGTGACACATACACACTTTTTTTTTTAAAAAAAACATACGAGAATTAAATGAAATCCACCTCCTTTCCATTTCTCTACGGCTTCTTTACCATCAGAAGCCACAGAGAATTTAATACTATGCTTCTTCATCCATGTAGATAAAATAGCTTGATTGATCATGTTGTCTATTAATAAGATATGAGTACATGTGGATGTATGTCAATGATGACTTACCTTCTACAATCAATACACTGATAGGAGGACTTTGTTTTTCTGATTGTGTGTTCTTTTCTTTACGCTTACGGTTACTGATCTTAAAGTTAAATTTTGATTTGGATTTAGGCTTAGGGTTCTCTGGTTGAGGCAAGTCAGCTGTTGCCTTGGGAGACAAGACATGATCTACAGAACCCAAAAGAGGCGATCCGTGAAAATTAGGGTTTGGTGCAACTATAGGGGGTGGTAAGCCTTCATAAGGTTCTATCATATCTGCATGTTTCTTATTGGGTGACATGATGTGTTCTTCAAGTTTAGGCGAGGCTTGTTGACTGCCTGAAGGAGATAAAGAGAGGTCGATCAAGGTACGTCTGCCTCCAGAAGGAACAAACGTGTTGCTGTGAGACCGAAGTCGACGGGGAGGCTTTCCGTTGGTCGTGGGCGAGTGTGCTGAGACAGGTGTGGCCGGGTTGGCAGTAGAGGGTGTGATGGCAGGCACGACCGCATTCATCAAAGTATTGTTCTTGACAGCCGATAAATGAGGCGAGGTATTGAGTTTAGGAGGCAAGACGTGGTTCTGTGTGACAGCATTCGAACGAATGGCTAACGGATCGAAAAAATAATTGCCCTTTTCAGACTCGACTTGAAGACCGCTGGGTGAATGGATGCGTGGTCTTCGGCCGCCAGGTGAGAACCGTGTAGGATCGTGTGGTGTCAAAATAGCCGCTGGTGTGATGGCGTCCTGATAAGGTTGAGGCGAGAACAAAAGATGCTGATGAGGCCCTACAAATGGGCTAAGGGGGGACGTAGCAATCGGCATAAAATGTGGTTCAACCACAGCGTTACGCCAAGCCGTATGAAGGGCTGTCAAAAATCGACGTGGACCAGCAGGTTTAGGAACCACGACCACACGGGGTGAATGAGGTGTAGGTGTCGTCGAGAACCAATGGATCACATCACGTACTCGTTTATAGTTACTGAGTGAAGAAAAAAAGACCACGGCAACTGTACCTTGAAGCATGGCATCTGAGCCAAGGTTGTTGCGAGATTTAGAGCGTCGGTGACGACGATGAGGCGTTGCAAGTGATGCTTGTGAGGCTAAGGGTTGTGACGTTGCTGGTGTAGGTTGCTGTTGTTGTTGTTGTTGTTGTTGTTGTTGTTGTTGTTGTTGTTGTTGTTGTTGTTGTTGTTGTTGTTGTTGTTGTTGTTGCTGTTGCTGTTGTTGTTGCTGTTGTTGTTGTTGCTGTATTAAAGGAGAAGAGGCTTTATCTCGGAACTCTTTGAGTTTTCTTTCAAGTGTTAAAAGATCATCGTCAATCAATACAAAAGCAGGTGGAATCGAATGAATATGCTCTTCTGCTGTGGCTGGAGAAGGCACTTTGTTATTATTACTTAAACTTCTACTGGTAGAAGGCGATAGAACAGAATGAATATCTAAGGGTGTCTTTGGCGGTTGTTGTCGTTGCTGCTGTTGAGAGGCTATAGAAGCATCTGAATCAGATCCGACTGTAGTGTTTGTATCACTGATTTGTTCATCCTCTTCTGTATTGTATCCCAAGACAGGCAAATGACTAATATCCGTATTCCAACTCGCTAAGCAACTCGTCAAGTGCTTTGCAAAAATACTCTTTTCAGGTGCATGCAAAATCATACGAACACCCTTGAGTTTAGCAATAAACCCATTTAAATCTTCTAATGTGGGTTCATTTGAAAACCGAATATTCGACAAGTGTTTTTCCAAGATTTGAGAAGGCTTTTCAATAAACAACAAGTGCTGATCACTATGGCTGCTACCTGGAAACAACTCAAACATGACATCGACTCGAGTCTTGTTTTTGCCCAAGTCTTCCAATTCCATCTTACCACCCACAAAATTCAATAGGCGAACAGTGAAATTGGCATTGGGTATAAGTGCTGCAGAAAGGCCTGGGGGAATGGCAGGAGATGCTGTATATGTGATCTGAAAGATAACTTTGAGTTTGGGCGTATTTGGGATAGGTGCAATGGACAATCCGAGTTCTATGCAAGCACCTGGTGTACATCCTTCCAACATGTTTCTTAACAACTAAGAAGACAGAATTAAGGCATGCTGCTATAGTGGATGACTTACATTAATTAAAGCATGCTTGATGCCGTCTGCATCCCCTACAGCATTAGGATAATAAAGGACATTGTCTGTATGGTAAATCACAAAATGGACACCCAATTTACCCGACATGCCAGCCAAAGCATCGCTCACACTCTGAATCAATTCCCCAGCATCAAAATCGAGACGCACAAGTGATCTGACTTGATTCTCTTCAGCGATGACGTGATGCGTATCTGTTTCTCGTATTATTCTCGAAATCAGATTTAAATGCGAACTGATATGGCAAGCTTGTTGGACCATGGTGTTAATGGCTGATATACTTGTGATAGGCACAGCAATTGAACAAGCACTGAGTAATTCGTGTGTGTTGGATAGAATAGAACTAGGCGAGAATTGCTCTAGTGTGGCCATCACAATCAAAGCTGCATCTCGTATTTCTTGAGATACAGTCGTGAGAAACATGGCTCTTCTTTTTGTGTAGATTTCGAGTGCTTGATCAATGGCTTTTTGATCCACTGCTTGTTGTTCTTGTCGTTGTTGGCGGATATAAGTCTGCAGTTGTTGATTGTGTCCAAAGAGACGATGGACAAGAAAGAAAAGCAGTGCGCTTGTCATATGCGTCATTCTACTGTTCTGGATACCAAACACACATGCACTGACAGCAAAAAATAGTGAATAATCATAACATGCATGTTGATCAAACAATGACCAGAGCATCACAAGTGACCATTCCCCCAAAGATGCTGTGGTTAACAATGATATCCCTGATGTGGCTGCCGAGTAGATTGCTTGTGAGAAGCATAGTAAGATTGCTATGGTGAACAAGAAAGCGATTTCTTTTATCAGTAAAGGGGCTTCGATGCTATCGATGGTGACAGAGGGCAGGTTGATATCAACGTATTTGTCTTGAGCAAAAGCATCTTCTTCTAAACTTTGCTGTGATAACCAAACAGACCGTAAATTGGATAGTCTGGGTCTTTCTTGAGATGACTTTTTATTCAGTGCTAGTTTGCTATTGAGATTAGCAGGCAAAGAAAAACTAGGCAGTGTAGGTGTGGCGTTAAGAAACGCGTTTTGGGCTTTATTTTCTTGCTGTTCAGACATGATAATACATTGGATAAAAAGAGAAAAAAGAAGGAAAAAGAACAAGTACAAAAACAGTAATTATTTAAAGTAAGCAGGCATGATCAAGATCGAAACCTGCTGGGAGTTTTTCTAGCTCATGTAAGTCTTGTTTTAAAACGCTTTTTTGGTCCTACATACCAGTCAGTACTTTCATAACACATCTTCATGTTACCTCGGCAAAGTGAAAATGACCTGCAAATGTCTTGTTGTCAAGCAAAAATGGAAACCAGTAACGATCGTCTGTCCACATTTGATCAAATGGGATATCCTGGAAAGAAAACCACTGAGGCTTCATTTCTTCTGTCCTGTTCTTTTGTTAGCACATAATTCTATCTCAGTTGAGCTTACTCTTTAGGTTCACCTAGAAAAGATCGAGTGATAAAAATATGGGTTTCTAAAGCGACAGGGTCATTTTCAAAAGTAAAGGCTAAAAGACCCTTTTGTTCTAAATCAATGGCTTCAATCTCACATTCTTCCTGCATATTTTAACTCAGTAAGAATATATTTATCTTCGTATATACCATTAATTCTCGCTTAGCACCTTGTTCAATCGTTTCTCCTTTTTCTACTTTACCACCAAAGCCTAAGATAGAGAATAAATGATATGGCTTTATTCTATGTAATTTTACCATTGAATTTACCAGCACCAAAACCACGCTTTTTCATGCCCAAAAGTATCTTATAAACTATGAGTCTCAGTCTCGTGTTTTGCTTTTCTTTACCTTCTTTTCTTTCTCGTTAAGGGTAAGAACAAGTGTCAATATTTTCTTGCTAGTAAAGACAGACATGAGCGGAAATAAAAAAAAATAAAAAAAAAAAAAAAAGAAAAGATTGCAGTGAGATATCTGTCATCTTGAACAGATGTTACTACGCGACTATGTTTGACGCGTTTTCTTTTCAACTCATTTATTAAAATGAATTTACAAAGTGATGAATGACAATATGTGCGTAATTATACACTTTGTTGAAGAAAAAATAAGATATTAAATAAGAGAGCAGGGAATAGAAGGGAGATAAAAGAGAAAAATAAATTAGCAACAGACATGAACCATTCTATGTAAAATATTGACACGGATACGAGGAGGTAGTTGAATACCTCCCCTACTATCTTCTCATTGCATGTATACTACTACACAATATGACCAACCAATACTAAGCTGTGATTGATGCTGCCAAGTACTGATTTTTCTTCTGCTTGTATTATCTTGAAATAAACATCTCAACAAATCATTCACAAAAAAAAACTGAGCGTATTGAAGTATTATCTTGGCATATGAAAGGGCTTTTGGATCATGATACTTTTGTTGCTGAGTTCGAATAACAAAAAACTGGGCCAATTTTTATTTCGGGTCAGTGTATAACAAAAGGAATCATAACAAGCTTCCTTTCTTTTCTTTTCTTTCTCTCTTCTTATACTCTAATAACCACCAATTTGTTCAACCATCACATCAATACTATCACCATCTTCCATATCCAACTTAAAAGATATGAGTACATTACATATAGACAATGTAACTTACATCATTGGGTGTATCTTGAGGCAAGACACGAGTACCGTCATACAAGAAACGAACTGAGCCAGGTTGTTTACCTTGTCTTTCACAGTATGCATCCATCAACTTTCTTAATTGAGTAGTACGTTTGATTTTGAAAAAAACTTCATTGGAGTCCTAACAAAAAAAGTAAGCAACGAAATAATTAAAGATGCTTATACTTACACTACCAACAACTTTAAGATTGATATGTTCAACAGCAGCAGGTGCTTCCTTCTTTTCGGTTTTATCGACAGTATCGGACATAATGTTGCGCGTGAAAGAAAGAGAGAGAAAGAGAAAAAAAAAAGATGAACAGCCTTGTTTGTGATTTCATTATCCGCGTCTAAGTCACGTGATAAAATGGTAGGTGCTGAAAAACAAAATTTATCTTAAGAATCAAGTACCATAGTTATTGCCAGATACTGAGGTTAAAAGAGCATGTTTCTGGTAGACAACAATATTCTTTTTCTAACATGTTGCCTTCTGCTCGTAAGTCACGTGATATAATACTTATCACGTGACTATCATTATTAACCGAACTTTGTTCCAATTTTTATGTTCGATTTTTATTGAATAAGACAACCGGGGGAGCAGCATAAAAAGAGACATTTCTTTTTCTTTTTGTCAACCATGTCGTTTATCTGTCGCCGATCGCTTCGATCACATACCAACGTAACTATATGCTTTGAATCCAAATATGATACTGACATGAACATAGTTTGTTTGTTTGGAAACAAAGCGTCAATGTATGAAACCTCGTATTTTGGCAGCTCCTACTCGAAACAATGTTAGTCAATTCTATAGTACTGCTTCAGAAGCACGCGCAAAGGCTGCTGTTGGTGTAAGTAAATAAATAGATTGAATTAAAAAACTTATAGCAGTTTGCATAGCCTTTTACCTATAAAGCAGCTGCTGTCTTTTTAGGTGTAGGTTCAGGTTTATTGTTGTATTTCAAGAGCGAAAAACAAAAAGTCGAAAAGATGCGTAAGTAAGCCTGTATATAACCATGTATACTGATAATCGTTAGTCAAGGAAAAAGAAGCTGAAAAGCAAAAGACACAGGCCTTTGGTAAACCCAAGTTGGGCGGTGAATACACACTTACAGATGCATCTAATGGCAAGCCATTTGGTTCTGGGGACTTGAAAGGAAAGTTCTCTTTGATCTACTTTGGCTTTACTCATTGTCCTGATATTTGCCCTGACGAATTAGATAAGATGTCTGAAGTTGTAGACGCAGTCAGTAAGTAAGCATGTACGCATCTGCAAGCCTCTGACATGATATAGAAAAAGATATTGGGGATAATGTCTTAGTACCTGTCTTTATTACCTGTGATCCTCGACGTGATACAATGCCAGTTGTCAAGGAATATGTGAAGGATTTCCATAAGGATTTAGTTGGCTTGACTGGCACTGAAGAAGAAATCAGAAGAGTTGCAAAACTGTTTCGTGTGTATGTCTCTTCACCTCCTGACATTAGTGAAGGAGATGATTATTTAGTTGATCATTCCATCTTTTTCTATTTGATGGATCCTGAAGGCAATTTCTTGGATTGTTATGGTCAAAACTCAGAAGCAAGTGCTGTCACTCAAAGCTTCAAAAACTATTACAATTCCTTTATTCAAAATGGTGGCAAGATTCAAGACAGATATCTCACTATTGAAAATGCTGTACCTGAAAAGCAACAATAAAGAAACAAAAACAGATTATTTTATTGTAAAAAAAAGAGAGAGACATTTCGAGCCAGTCGAAATAAGCTAAAGGGTCATTCAGAAGAAGAGACAAGGGAGACATGTTTTTTATGGCTAAGATAATCATCTTGTTCCATGACACAAGAGTCAATGGAATTAGGTGTAGAAGGAGCAGAGATCAAAGAAGGGGCTGTTTGTTTATGATAAGGTGGAGTCTCGGGCGTAACCGTCAGATGATGGCTTGGAAAGAGTAATGTCTTGGTAGGCATAACTTTGTCCTCACAGATGATACCCAGTTCATTGGCTGACTCTAAGTAAGAAGACGACCGTGCACGTAGAGATGTACGATGATTATTTATTTGGGACCGCTTATTTTCCTCGTGTGACAATTGGCGACGATGCAACGAAGTTGCACGAGAAACGATAGCGTCATATTGAGCCTTTTCCCGACCAACATCGGCAGATTTAGTCTTGTCAAAATGGCTATCGAGATCATGGACTTGAGCAATGGGCCGAAGTGAAATTGTCTTGGGCTTTTTGCCTTCAAGAGACAACATGGCTTCTTGTCGGGACTTATCTTGGAAAGAGAAGGCGATGCTTTGTTCTAGCAAATGTTGGCGCCATCCATGTGTACTGTCAGCATTGTAGGTCTGTCTTTTGTTTTTCATTTGAGGCAACGATTGAAGCATAGGCTCTTTTTCTTGCTCTTCATCAATGAGCATGCCTTTGAGGGCTAAGGTGAGCTGGTCCGTATTAGGAGTAGAGAGAGGACTACGACGATGTCTTCGTTCTTTCAGGGTTAGTTTTTCAACTTCTTCGTCACTTTGGTCGATGGCACTAGTGATAGGGGAATCGTGCTGAGATATAAAAGTAGTGGGTGATTGCTGAGATTGAGGTCGGCTATGATCAAAGGGTATACAAAACTGGGGAAGCGGTGGTGGTGGCGGCACCTGAACCGAAACACTACTGCTCATTCTAGAATTGCCTAATGTACCACTGCGAAAAGGAACTGGGTTTGTTCCTGTAGGCGTCAATGAAGCACTTGAGCGATTGGTCTTAGAGGTGGTGATGCTATCACTATCTTCTTTCAGACTTTCAGGAGAATGAAGTACCTCGGCGTCAAGAGACAAGCGTAGAAAAGAAGGTTGCCTTTTGGTCTTGATAGACCGAGGTTTGACTCGAGGCGTAAGAGAAGGGTCGACAAGAGGGCGTCGGCTATTACTACCAGTAGTAATGCTTGAGCTATACTGGACACTTTCTTTGGGGGGACAGTAACTTTCTCTTTTAGATTTAACTTGTCTGGGTGGCGGAGAAAGTGAAGAAAGTGGCTGTAACTGAGGTTGTGGCAATGGTAGAGGCTGTGTTGGCCAAAAAGACGAATTGAATTCTTCTGATTTGGCTAAACATAACAATGAATATCACAACCAACATGTATATGAAATTACCTTTCACAATGATTTCTGAGGATTGGTGAATAACAGGACGTTCTGTCTGCTCAAAATCTTCATACGACTGTGATAATCGAATCTGTTGTGTATGGCTTGTTTTGGGCTTCTTGAATTTAGAAACAAATGAAAAGCAAGACGACCAGCGGAACTTGCGCGATTTGGAATCTGAGAAATTGGATAGATTTTCGCTGTATCTAGAACGGTCTATGCTCTTCTTTTTATACGGTTGGTGAGTGTGTGCAGTAGCATCATCTGGCATGGATCGAATTAGAGGTATCTGATGATTAGCAACAAGGCAAAAAAAAGGGGGTATATTGCCTTTTTTTCTTTAAAAAAAAAGAAGAGAAAAAGAAGAGAAAAAGAAGAAAAAAAAGGAGGAAAAAAATGAAATAGTAGTTTAAATCTCTTTATCTTGACTTTTTGTTATAAGCTACACTAGTAACCTAAAGTAGTAAGAAGCATACTTTAATACTCGTAGTCCCGATACCTCCGCCTCAAATAAAACAATTCGTTTCCATTAGGTAGTACATGTTGACTTGTTGCAGCATTTACTGTATACCGTTCCTTTTGTTTTCTTTATTTTTGGCTTGTTTTTACAAGATAAGACACTGAGCAAAAAAAAAAAAAAAAAAAAAGGAAGAAAGCCAAGACTATGTGTCATATGCTTAGATTCTCGGGGCGGATTGAGTTATGCTTCGTACTATTTACTCTTTTATCAGATACTACATTGCACAGTGCAAAGTAGCTTATTCTTCATCATGTAACATAATCCTTTTGAAAAGGAAATAAAAACATTCTTCTTTCTCATCGGTACAGACGGCAAGTGTTAAATAAAGAAATTCAAGGAGAAATAAAAGTAATACTTGTTCGTTAAGCCAAGAGAAACATCTGATTATTTCATTTCGTCTTTTGTTTCTCTTTGTCTGTTTGTCTGCAGTGTGCACGAGTTTCTAGCATTCTCTTTTAAAAATAAACATACAAAAAAAAAGAGAGAGAAGAATATATCATTGGTTCTTGTGTCTATCTAGGCAATTCCCTTACATACCTTTCCCTCTTTCTCGCTTTACATGGGTAGGCAGTTTAAACTTCTGTCTTCTTTTTTTCTCTTTTCTCTAATAAATTCTGGTGCTACCAAAAAGTAAATGTGCATCACTGTGTAATGTTTCCTCGTGGCAAAAGATAGAGAAAGAAAGAACAAGTATTTGGTCTTTCGCAGTAAATGATTTTCCACGTTTTGGCTTAGAAAGAAAACGTTTCTCTTTGTGTTGTTTTCAATTCTGTTTACAAGCCAACATTGATAAGATAAAGTCAAAGGATCTATATTTTTTTTTATAGATTATAGTTTAGACAAACAAAAATTAATTTTTCAAAAGTAACTCGAAGCTAACTTATTTTTGTTGAATTCAATATCCTAACTAGACAGTTATGAACGAATTCAATGTGCATAGTAAAGAACGAAATGATGTTATCTGAATTCAGGCACCAATTCAAACTCGTACAAGATTTTATTTGTTGGGTAAACTTGTTTTCCCTCATCTCTCTCTCTCTCTCTCTCTCTCTCTCTCTCTCTCTCTCTCTCTCTCTGTTAATAATATTTGTTAATGTCTATCTCTCTCTTTAGATCAAGGAGTTACACATAATCCTTTGTTACAAAGAATACGAGTCATGATTGCGTAGAGAGATAATAGCTTAATATTATGTCTTTACTTTTGAAACAACAAATGCTCCTCAATTAAATGTAAATATAGATAGTCTACTTATTTATGTTGTTGAAAACACGACTGCATGAATCAAATCCTTGGTTCAAGGGTGTCCACTCCATTATGTCTGGGCTTGTCGAATACACTTTTATTTTTTCTAGAGATTGTGTGCACTACAGTAAATGCGTGTGAATATTTGCTAGTTTAGGGACGCCTGCTTCATACTTAAGACAATGGAATTCCCGTTTACAATGTACTGGTCGTTTTATCCTTCCTTTTTTAGTATGCAGTAGTATTTAAAGCTTTTCTTAAAGGAAAGAAGAGAATTATACCAAGGATCAATGGTTTTTCATTCAAGTACAGGTACGACAGCTTCTGATTTCTATAGGACATGATGTAATCGAAATTATCCATGTGTTCAGGGGCTATTCTTTTTGAAAAGCGATACTTGTTCTACACAATAGAGATGGGTTACTTAGTGTTTTCTTTGTTTTCATTTTATTAATAAAAATACTAACATCAGTAAATTTATTTTGCCGCTTGTTTGGTTGTTCAAAAGACACTCCTTATCTTGAAGTCAGCGTGTCTAAGAAATAAGACTCTCGCTTTCTCTTCCCTTCTCCCTCTCTTCTGATAAGACATCCTTGTTGCTTAGCTTTATACACATACATAAAAAGAAAACGAAATTAGTCATGACTATAGTAGATTGTAATTACGCGAGTTACAAGAATGAAATCAAGCCGTTATTTTAGCTCAATCAAAAGAAAGTGGCTAGACTGTAAAGTACAATTTGCCGATCATCATGAAACCTGTCTTTGAAGATGACGATACAGTGTAAAAATGTAAACAAATACCAAACATTAACTACTCCTAGAATAGTATTAAGATGCCCTTTTCGGTGCTATAATACTTATAAGAGATAGCTGAGTAGCTTTTACTAAAGTACATGGAACTTTTTAATTTTTTTTTTTTTTTGGACACGCATCATCAGGTATTCAAAATGGCCAAATTCTGATTTTTTCCAAAAGGGTTCATTCAGGGTCGGTATTTAGTACTCCGACAAAGCTCGCTTCTTTTCTGTTTTGCGAGCCAAGAAATGAAGCTATCAGCATGCCCAAGTACTCAAAACAAGCGCCAAAGACTGATAAATATGAATATTTGTTTTAAATTAGAGAATACTCATGAGAGTGGTATTTTATGGCCAAAAAAGCGTTGAAAATGATAGCCTAATTTTCGGCATTTATTTGAGAGTTTTATTGTAATAAAGCTACATATACATTATTTTCTTGACGAGAAGCTATTTGTAAGAGACTTTTACTAAGACATTATGGGTCTAAAAGCTCGTTTTTGAACCTTTTTAGAAAATGGATCCATCTGAAGAACTTTTGGAAGACTGTTTTTAGACCTCCGCAGCTAGCCATTCATTTATTCTCGACTGTCTACTTGACTGCGACTTACTTTTTAAACAAAAAGCTACCATGAGTGCGTACGGTTCAGACAAAGCAGTATGTAGATACACGACCAGTAACCGTCTTTTTATTTACTTTTAAAACTTGTGTCTAGGCAGATACAGATTTTAGACGCAAGTGGGATAAAGCTGAATATGCGGCCAAAGCAAGAGCCCGTGAAGAACAGTATCGTATGTCTGATCAAAACGATGAGAGACGAAAAAGAGGTTTGCCCCCTTTGAATTTGAATAAACCGCACGACAAAGAAGATACAAACAAGGATCTCATGAAGCATCGTGAAGAAAATATCGATTTAGAAAAGAATGTTGGCAAGATTCAAGTGGTTCAATCCCTTGAATCAAGGAAACAACCAGGTTTTTATTGTAAAGCATGTGATGTTACCATCAAAGACAGTGTTACTTATATTGATCACTTGAATGGAAGAAAGCGTAAGTTGTCAACTATGCTTATTACAAGAAACACTCATTCAATGCATTAGACTTGGATAACGTTGGTATCTCTGCCAAGATTGAAAAAGCAGACGCCAATTCAGTTAAAGAGCGATTGGCCATGTTAAAGAGAAAGAAGGAGAATCCCGAAAAAGAAGAATACAGTAAGTTGGTAATTTATCCTCTCATAGTATCTTACTATAAAAATAGACCTTGATGAAAGATTAGCAGCATTAAAGCAACAAGAAGAAGAAGAAAAGAAAAAGAGACGAGAGAAAAAGAAGCAAAAGAAAGAGCATAAAAAGAAAGATCAAGTTGAAGAACAACTTGATGATGAAATGGCCAAAATGATGGGATTCTCGGGCTTTGGTTCATCAAAAGCATAAGTTTATTTCTTTTTTTCTGGAGAATTAAGCTAATGCACTTTCTCTTCCAAGCGTAGCCAATTGATCCAAGAATTCTTGAGGAGATAAAATGTCTGTAGATCCATAAACAATCTTTTTCTTGCTATTGTTTTGCTATTGAAATAAAATATATAAGAATATATATATATATATAGGTGTCCATTGACTTACTGAAGCTAATTCTTGCAAGTTTTGGTATTCAAGATAATTACCACCACCTACAACAAACACAATAGCTTCTTGGAATGCTACTTTATGTTGGCGTTGAGATTTTGAATTCTTGCTAGCCTTAGGATCAAAGTAAAGATAGTCATTGGCTTTTGATGTCTCACTCTGTGGTGGTGTCATGATGTCAGAAACTATCCTACTCACGACCAATTCTTTGCGAGTAGGCAGTAGATTTTTGACACCTGAAAGTAGATTCTCAAATCCTCCGCCAAGAGCTCCTTCTTTTAATCTATCAGACAACTATGTGCATGTATTTAACCATCTAGAAACACTCGTTAAATACCCTTACTTTGTTACCAATGCTACTGAATCCACGGAATAAATCATTTTGTGAGAATCCAGTTTGTGGTTGTGGTGCAGAAGAGATCATTGAAGTCATACGCATTAATGCACGTACTCTACAAAACAAGGTTAGAAATATCTCTCTAATAGACTGTTTTGTCTTACTTTTTAATATAGTTCAAAGGTTCCATGTCACAATTGGCTTCAGAAAGGGCTTTTTCATATGCTTCCATATCGTCCTTGGGGATTTCTTCTACTGTTGATAGATAATAGATCAAGAACAATCTCATTTTGTCTTCAGGGTTCTTTTTTTCTGCGTCTCGAATAGTCTCAAGTAACGCGTTCTTGTTAAGTCTGGTAATGCCTTCCTCAAGTTGGAAGAAACTGTCCAATTGTCTATCCTTGATGGAGTTTAACAAGGCTGTAGCTACATTCATATGCATATCTAAAGTAGCCTTTCTTGCTGTTAATTCAGGTAAAGCAGTAATGGCTGATTTTAATAATTTAGTGTTGGAGGACATATCGGCCTGGCTCACGTCTTCTAAAGATGAGACGCCACTCATGCCTGTAATTTCAGCAGCATCTTTTTTGTACTTGTTTAATTCAAAATCAATGTCTTCAGCTACCTGTGGAAATGGGCTGGAGGCGTTTTTTGTCCAAAAGAAATCTTTACTGTCGAGATCATAACTGCGTTTCTTTCCAGTTTCACCTTCTTCGATAGTAACACGATTCAATTTCATGGAAAGAACATCATGAACCAATGCTTCGTATGTCCATGAGTGAGCCAACATGGGTGTTAGATCCATACTTCTATCCAACAAAATAAGAACAGGTCGTTGTAAATTACTGTTGGCATCTGAAGAAAACAAATTGGTTCTGCTGTTCATGACATGGTCGCGTAATTTGCTATCCAGTTTGATGGCAATACTTTCAGCAGCATTTCCTCGGGGCATCGAATAATAGGGACAACACCCATAGTCACAATGACAGAAAATAGGGCATTGACTGCCTTGTCAAGAGTTTCTTCGATCAACGCTTCTGTGGCAGTAGGGTTGTTTAAGCTGATGAATGCATGTGGTTGATAAAGTGAGAATACATTAGGATTTGTACAAATGAAATTGAGATATTGATCATAGACCTATGATATTAGGATTCAATGCCACGCACTTGTTTGCTTGGCTTACTTGATTGACCATATCTGAGGTATTATCAGTAATAGTTTTAGTGGCAAATTCTTCTAGAACATGTCGAGGAACAGTTGAACAAAAGTTGATATAGTATGAATCATACAAATTGCGGTTTAGATCCTGTTTATCACAGTTAATAATACTATTGTTTTCTGTATGCTTGTTACCTCGCATATCCTTTTGATGTTTTCCAAAGTGGGTTCTACAAAATAGACAGCAGGAACATCGGGCAAAGGTGATCTTTCTTGCGATAAAAGCCTATGGATATGTACTATGAGCCACGCGTGTCTATTCTTGACTCGACTTACATATGAACTGTAACACCATTCTCGCGAAGATCATTGACACGCATGATAGAGGAAATAATATCTTGACCAAACTTATCAAAGACAAGTACTTTCCATACGATATTCTCGCTTTCGTTTCCGGAGGAAGGGCCCTCTGGTGAATTTAGATGAAGCATGTTCACAATAGCATCTATGGGTAGATGAGTACAACTCTTATAAAGTCTTTATCTTTAGCTACCATATTGTGCAGAACGTAATGAGTTGGTCTCTACTAATGGCAGTGTGTTTATCTGATTCTGCATCTTTAAAGCAAGAAAAAGAAATTATAATTGGAGGAGGGACCAATGATGTCCTTTTTCGTGCCAGAATGCAATTGCCGATCCTCATATTCAAGCGAAGAATAAGACTCAACTAGTCGTGCCGGCCCACCCCGAGTGTGTTTATGCACCGGAATAGCTACACATGATTATGCATATGCTCAAGACGCATATTTAGCTATAACCATCAAAAACGACTCTTTTGCTTTCTCTTTTTCTCTTCACTCGCTCTTCAAATTATCTTTTCGCACTGAGTAGTTTCTCACCCTTTTGCCTTTATGTTTGCAATCATTCCAATTTTTTTTAAAGCACCTCGCCATAAGTTTATTTCTAATCTGCCTTACTTACTATCTCTATTTAAAAGCAGTTATTCCCTAGACTTAGTTATGTTTCTTTTGATATTAAAAGGCTCATGCTGTTTAATTTGATAGCAAACATGCGACAAGACTCTACTGTACAATCATGCTGATTTGGAACCAATGAACTATGTTTAAGTTTTTTTCTATCACATTTTGACTTCTTATTGTTCTTAGATTTTTTACTTAGTTCAAGTATGCTAAAGTACTATCTAGTACTCCTTTGCCTCTTTTGTAGTCATTTCATTTTTTAAAATCGGTTAAAAACATATGTTCTACATTATTGCTTCTAAAAAGCACTTTAAACATAAAAGACCTTGTCTCATTATCTGCTTGGATTTGTTTACATAGTCTACAAATGTCGTGGTTTTTCCAAGATATGAAATGAATTTTAACCATTCAGTAAAAAAAGCTAAAAAAACAAGTCGCTCCTAGGTGGGCTCGAACCACCAACCTCCTGATTAACAGTCAGACGCGCTAGCCAATTGCGCCATAGAAGCTGTTTTTTAGTTGTCGATTTGATATTTTACTTAGGTTTGTATTCTTATAGTCAAGTCACGAGACAATAGAACGTTTCTTAGCCAATAGATTCACTGGGAAATATTCTGGAAATAACGTGACGTCACAGAAAGGAACTGTGTATTGATACAGTAAGTATAAGATCTTTATTTATAATAAATGTAATGTTACCTGTGTATTGATACAGTAAGTATAAGATGAAGAACTTACAAGTATCAATAACACAGTATTTATATGTTTTCTAATTGTACTAAAATATATAAACTATAACATATGGAGAAGGAAGTAATTAAATACTTAAAGCTGATTGATGTTTCTGTCTTGACGAATCTAAAGTGTGCTTGGCTTTACTAATGCGAATCAAGTTGAGGCGGACTTTCTTTCTTCTTTTGTTCAGTACTTGTGGTTTAAACCTTCGTTTGTTCGGATTATAGTTTGTTGGAAGGTTATATTCAACTTCAATTGGCTGTTTCTTACTGGAATCGCTATTTTCTGTGACATTACCCCCCTCCTGGCTTGATGTTCGTCTCTGAACATTAGAAGCTTGGTTAGAAGGAGGTACTGTAAATGAGGAGCAAGGAGCAGACGCGTCTTGAATACCAGACAAAACCGACATCGGATTGGTAGTAGAATTTGTAAAAGAGTCATCCACGTCCTCAGCATCGTCAACATCAATGTCAATGTTAAACTCGGAATCAGGTAGATCTAACGAATTAGGTGCAGAGTCTGTGAGGATTTCCTGAGCGTCGACAAATTCGTCATTGGCAATAGATATTGGTTCAGTAGTATCTATGGCGAAATCGCAAGGAGGTGCAGAGACAGAAAGCATCTGTGAATTGTTTGTAGTAGGTAGGACATTGTCGTGTTTAATGTCCAAAGGGGACTCATCACTTGTTATAACAGGTTCAGCTGCCAGTTTCGAGACAGGAGAAGATACCTTTAACGAAGAATGGCTTTGATTGTATATGGTAGGAGACATAGCTTGGTCAGGTAAATCCAAGGTCGGCAAGAATGGTGAGTTTGAGTCGTATACCTGTGTACCAGTTGCATTTTCTATGCGTGGTGTCGAACTAATAGGAGTGATTATTGTGCTAGTTGAGTCAATGATAGGTATGGAGTCATTTGTATCAACAGGATCAACATGGTCAATACTGGGATCAACTTCATCAGCCGTAGGTTCAGGAATGGTAGCAGTTGCATCGATAGGTGTCTCTTCAATTATGTCATTTGTGGCCAATTGAGGGGGAATAGATGGTACCACCGCTGAACGTCCAATGTTTGTCATGACAGAACGCCATTCTTGTCGAGCAGTTGTAGGGTCATACCAGGGTTCAGAAGATGAATGTCCATTAGCTAAGCGCAATCGATCTATGTGGACCAATGATTTTAACGGCTCACCCGCTAAAGTTTGTAGCTTGTATGTACCGAAATCAGGGAAAGATTGAACAATAATGTAGGGTCCTTTGTAATGTGGTTCTAGTCCATAACGGCCTTCATGCGTGAGAACCACTTTATCGCCAACTTCGAACGCAACCTTCTTGATCTGAGCGTCCCATCTCTCCTTGTCTTTGTCAGCCATAGCTTTCATTCGGAATTCTGCGGCTGCACGGTGTTGACCCAAATCTGCTAATTCCCTTGAAGTCAAATCAGCGATTGTTCGTTCATCAGCAAATGTCTTTTTATCAAGATAAGGCACTAATGGGTCGCCGGGTAGTCTTGGTTCTCGGCCATAAGTTAAGAAGAAAGGACTGTAACCGGTAGTCGAGTGTACTCGTATTCTTGAAGCCCAAAGAGCCGCGTTAACAAAATCATCCCAACGATGCAGTGCGCCGTTCACATATTTTCTAAGCATGCCCTTTATCACAGCATTGAAGCGTTCCACCTTAGAATTAGTACGAGGATGGTAGGCAGAGGTTAGTTTATGATGGGCACCTACTCTTTTCAGGTAAGCGTTGACCAATTCGCTGTTAAAGTTGGAACCTCGATCCGTCAATACCTCAGAGGGGCAACCAAAACGCATCATGATTTCTTCGTAGATGAAATCGGCAACAGCTTCCTTAGTGGCGGCAGGTACGGCACGGGCAATTGGCCAGTTAGTTGCATAGTCAACAGCGACTAATAACCAACGGTTTCCTTTTACGGTCAAAGGTAGTTCGCCAATGAAGTCTAGGTGCCATCGGTCAAAGGCAGTAGGTATCTTTAAGGGGTGCATAACGTCATGGTGGGTATGGCTAGGTCGGCTGTTGACTTGACATGCAGGACATGTTTTCAACCAATCTTTCAAATCACGTTTCATACTTGGCCACCAAAAACGAGGTGTAAAAAGCTTAACCATGGTTTCGAAACCAGCATGACCATTCGCCTCATGATAGCGAGCAACCAGATCAGCCCTTGAAGCAAAAGGTACGAAAGGAACCGCCTTTGTTGTTTGTTTGTCATCTACTTGAACCAAACGATAGACACGACGATCTTTAACCACAAATTTCTCATGCTTTTTTTCTAGATAGTGTCTTAATTCGGCAGACTTAACTCTATTCAGATCAAGATAGAGCATAGGCCAATCCAGCTGGATAGATTCTGGTGCATTCTTCATTGTCCAAGTAGCATATAAGAATTCTGGTTCTAAGGACGACTCAGCACTAGTAGATTCAGGGCCACCGATTCTAGACAATACATCAGCTGCATTGTTTTCTTTACCAGGCTTGTACTCAATAGTAGGTGAGTAAAGCTCCAACTCGTTCATCCAACGCACCAATCTTGGGCTCATTTTATCTTGCGACCTCAAGTAACAGTTGGGAAGGTGGTCAGTCAAGATCTTGTAGCCTCCGCGACAACCATCAAGAAAACATCGCCAAGTACGAAGTGCATGTAAGATCCCCATCAATTCACGCTCTTGAGCAGGGTAGTTACGTTCTGCAGAGGAGAATTTTTTCGATTCGTATGCTACCGGATGCCACGCAGGAGGGTCCTTATCATCGGGTTGCAAAAGCACAGCACCACAACCAAAATCAGATGCATCTGTTTCCACTCTAAAAGGCTTATTCATATCAGGAGCTTGTAGCACAGGGCAGAGACCATCATTGTCTTGATTTTATCAAAGCTTTCTTGACACTCCTTAGTCCAGACAATAGGACGTCGTTTAGGACCAGTGCCTTTAGTGAGATCAGTCAAAGGAGAAGCGATTGATGCAAATCCCGGAATGAAACGTCGGTAATGTTGAGCTAGGCCAATAAAAGATCTGACTTCTTGGACATTGGTCAAGGCAGGCCATGAATTTAATACCTTGATTTTGGCACGACTAGGTAAGATACCATTGGAGGTGATATCGAATCCAACAAATGTCAATTCTCGTTTACCAAACTCACATTTTTTTAGATTTGCGATTAGGTTGGCATTTTTGAGTTTGTTCAATACCATGCGTACATGTTGCTTATGCTCTTCTAGTGATTTACTGTAAATCAAAATGTCATCCAAATAAACCAAAGCAAATTTGTCTAAGTAGTCACCCAAGATTTTGTTCATTAAGCTTTGGAACGTTGGAGGAGCATTGGTAAGTCCGAATGGTAAAACCAAGAATTCAAACTGTCCGTATCTGGTGTTAAACGCCGTCTTTGGCACATCTTCTGGATTGATGCGCACTTGGTGATAGCCCGACTTCAAATCAAGACTTGTAAAATAAGTGGCACCTTGCAGGCGATCTAAACATTCATCGATCCTTGGTAACGGGTGGTTGTTCCGAGTGGTTACACTATTCAAAGCACGATAATCAATGCACATTCGCATTTCTCCAGTTTTCTTTTTCACAAATAGAACAGGTGCTCCCCAAGGCGAAGCGCTTGGACGAATCAGGCCTAATTGTAGCAGTTCTTTGATCTGCTTTTGCAGTTCATCTAGTTCGGCAGGACTCATTTTGAATGGAGGGCGACTGATAGGCTTGGCTTCTCCCGTGTTGATGACATGAGTTACGTCACGCTCCGGAGGTAGCCCAGGTAATTCATCCTTGAAAACTGAAGAGAATTCTTTCACTATTTTATCCCAGTATTCTTCTTTTACAACCATAGGATTTCTTTCGTTTACTTCAGCAGAATTTACGTACAACAAGTAACTCTCAGCTCCTCTACGAATACTCTTTTCCGCCTGTTTTTTTGATATCAAGTAGTTCAGTTGAGGGATTGTAGGACGTCCTTGACGGTAGTCATTTCGAGGAACTAGTTCAACTTGCTGTTTCTTGTCTTTACTCTGTATATACCAAGTATCGTTGGACCAGTCAGGGCGCGGATCGACATCCTTCAACCAAGTTCGACCTAGAATTACATCAAACTTAGTGGGGAACACGTAGGCTGTCACCTTGGTCTTGAAACCTTGTAAGTCTAAAAATACTTCGACCTTTTGATTAATCTCGGTTGTTTCGCCACCAGCAGTTTCCACTCGTCGATCATAAACAGGAGTAGAAGAGACAGCATGCTTTGCTACACTGGGCGACACATAGTTTTCGCTTGCGCCACTATCGATCAATATGTCTAGACTAGTACCATCAACTTTGCCATGGTATAGAGGTAGTTTTGTAGCGACTACGTTTAGTTCAGACAAATACTGAAACTCTTCTTTTAGCCCTTTACTTGGATGAATGATAGGCACTAATTCAGTAACAACGCCGTGTTCAGTTTTTGTAAATTCCTCGGGGTCTTGGTCTTTAGTGATTACAATAGAATCATTATTATCGTCGTTGTCATCAGTATCAGAATAAGGTGTGTAATCTTCAACTTTATTTGACTTTTGAGTAAAACATTTACAACAAGTTGTGTTACTATAGTCATCGCTTGCAGGAAGATTTTCTGAATCTTCACCTAGCTGAGCTTCCTGTTCCTCAACTAGGTTTAATGAAAATCCTTTGACGAACTAGCACCATTATTCTTGTTTAGTTTGCGATAGCGGTCTTGCTCCATTCGACGGATATCTTCACTACGCATTTTGCAAAAACGGCGAATGTGACCAATTTTGCCACAGTAATGACAACGGGTGTTTTGTCGAGGAGAGGAGGTCATCACGCTTAAATCCATTGGCTCGCCGGCATAGGGTCTCCTTGGTGGAATAGAACGGTTGGCATTGAAAAATCCAACATTTCGACGATAAAAAGTGGGATTTTCATGTATAGCGCTGTCGTGTGCAATTGCGACACGAATGGCTTCTCTCAAGTTAGTACTTTGGGCTTGACGAACTTGAGAACGGGTATCCGGTTAGAGAGCCGCGCATAAACTTGTCGCATGATTCATCTTCGGTAATTCCTGGGATAGCAGCAATGATGTCCATAAAACCATTAATATAGTCGTTTAGGGAACCCATTTGTCGGTAGGCTGCCAATTTATCTCTGGCAAGTCGGATAGAGTCATCGGGTCGGAAAAAATCCACCAATTCCCTTTTAAGTGTCAACCAGTCTTGTGGTTCTTCTTCAGTATCAGATTCCAGAGTACGGTACCAGGTGTCGGCCCTTCCGCGCAACAATGTGACAGCATAGCACTTAGTTTGTCTGGAATCCCACCTGGAAATCAGCGTAACGTTCCAAGGTACGAACCCATGAGTCAATAATCATTGCATCGCGAGTACCGTCGTAGGTTGGGGTTCAATTGTACGAGGTACACTTCTACCACCATTGTTATTCAAGGCCTTGGTAAATTCTGAATAAGGGAGACAATAGCAGTATTGTCAGACAAATCAGAGGTAGAGTTTTCTTTGGACATTTTTTTTTTCAATATACACCAGTACTAATCAATTAAGATAATAGAGTAATTACAGCACGTAGGCAAAATAAAGATACAATACAGCACTTAGGCACAGATATACAGCACGGAGGCACACAGGGAGATACAACATCAGGAACGGAACGTCTGATGCTACCAATTGTCGATTTGATATTTTACTTAGGTTTGTATTCTTATAGTCAAGTCACGAGACAATAGAACGTTTCTTAGCCAATAGATTCACTGGGAAATATTCTGGAAATAACGTGACGTCACAGAAAGGAACTGTGTATGATACAGTAAGTATAAGATCTTTATTTATAATAAATGTAATGTTACCTGTGTATTGATACAGTAAGTATAAGATGAAGAACTTACAAGTATCAATAACACAGTATTTATATGTTTTCTAATTGTACTAAAATATATAAACTATAACATATGGAGAAGGAAGTAATTAAATACTTAAAGCTGATTGATGTTTCTGTCTTGACGAATCTAAAGTGTGCTTGCTTTACTAATGCGAATCAAGTTGAGGCGGACTTTCTTTCTTCTTTTGTTCAGTACTTGTGGTTTAAACCTTCGTTTGTTCGGATTATAGTTTGTTGGAAGGTTATATTCAACTTCAATTGGCTGTTTCTTACTGGAATCGCTATTTTCTGTGACATTATTGAGAATTTAAATAATTATTCTATTTAACTTAAAAAACTTATGATGTAGTGACGTAAGCAGCCATTCCGATCCGAGTCTGTTTGTGTCCGAGTCGCTTCTATACTATGTGTGTACGTAGTAAAGTGGTGAAGCACCCTCTGAGTAATGGTTGTTCTTGTTCTGGGTGTTGTAATAGATGTTGGTGATGATTCTGGTGCGTTCGTGTGAACATGTGGATCCAAGGGCCAACAAGAATACTAGCAAGCAAAACAATAAGCCATCTCTCATTTCATACAGGTCATGTATTTTCTCAACAGTGTTAATTCCCATAATTTTCTCATACTCTTTCTTATGCAAGTAAATCAAGGCCTTTATTATCTTTACTTCCTTTTTTACCCGTTATCTGTCTGTACCTGTGATGATCTGACATTAAATAAGTCTTCAATTACATAGTAAAACATATCATAATCAATTTACATCAGAAATAGACATAAAAGAACCTCTTGTACTGAATAAGACAATGTATCTTTTAACAGACTAAGACTTATGACTGAAATCCATAATTTACATTATTTAATTAATTTAAAGTAGTCTATGATAATAGAGACTCAGTCATTTGCATGAACTCTACTACTACTTACTCCGACATCTCTTCAAAAATGATAACAATAAAATTGTATAAAACAGTCTCAAAGTATCTACCTTTGTCTATACATTAACTTATCATATAACTCTCTATTATCAAAACATCACAAGAATAAACCTATACAAGTTCTAATCGACTTCTTTGTTTTTTTATCTTTTCTCTTACAACATCACAACAATAACAAATAGAAACAATGTTTTTTAACAAGTTTTAAGATTTAGGTATTTGAACAGTGAATTTTTTATTTAAACCAACGAGTTGCTAGTGCTATCCCAGTAAAGAGGCACTTTATCATGCAGAATTTCACCAAATTCCTTTGCAGCCTTCATGATCGCACGAACATTTTCTTCTTCGGAGCCAAGGAAATCACGTAATGTCCAACTAGGAGCCTCTCCAATCTTTAAAGTCAAGTTTTCAGCAAATCGATCAACCCCAAGCTTCTTTGTAGAGCGAGACTTTATACAAAGAACGGTGTGGTTCAAAAGCAGTAAGATCTACAGGAAGTTCATGATCTTTTCTTTTGATACGAGTCATGTCCCATATCTCATCTTTACAGACTTCAACCACATATCCTTTCCAGTTGTAGAGCCATTTTGTCTTTTGAGTCACCAAATGAGGGACATAATCACTAAAAGTAGCCATGATCAATCGTTTATCAGGTGAAATGCGCAGGGCTTGCCAGAATTTAGAATGAGGTGTATCGAAGTCATTGTTGGGTAATTGACGGGCATGTTGTAGCTTGAGATCCCAAGAGTAACGTCCTTCAATGTTGGTACAGTTGATATCGACTAAATCTGTACAGTCTGTCATAGTGTTCCAAAGAAGTCGAGAGCCTGTTTCAGTAAAAGAGACTTGCATGACAGTATCCCACATATCACCACGCGAAGCTTCACGCTGACCAGACACACGGGGTGGAGCTGCTGCTGGGTACTGCTTTGCATGAACCACAAACGAAGTGCGTGGGTTCTCAGAGTATTCAACAGCATCCGTACCGTTGGAAAGATAGTCAAACAAGTGTTGAAGATGATCCCTTGTTTTGCTCATACAGGGTGCTAAAGCAGACTTGAACATGGGCTTACGGAATATCTTGTCGCTGACTTTTTCAATTGATAGGTATTTATCATCCTTCTTGGGGTAATTCATCAAACAGATACTACCATATCGAATCTTCATACGGACCATCCAGTCATTTAAACGTAAACTTTCGATACCATCTGCCAAACTCTGTTCAATAAAGGTTTCATTGCGTGCATTTAATTTTCGTCCTTGTTCAGACAATTCCTGAGGTCGTTCATCACTCAGACTGATGAGAGACATTGGTGTACCATGAGCCACTGTTTCCAATAATCGGTGCTTTTCTAACATCATTTTCTCTCGTTCAGGGTCTGCATAAGTGTAAGTGACAAATGTACTCGGTAATCGACGGTATCTCAAGAGCCATTGCTTGGAAGGTTGTTGCAATAATCGCAATGTACTTCCAATAGGCTTACGACAACAACGCAAATACCAGTTACGAACACGCTTGCCTGCTTCCCTGACAGATTCCTCTGTATCTGCATTGATTCGGATCAAATTGCCTACTTCTTCGTACCAAAGGAACGCTTTGCATTCAGCCCGAATCGAATTGAAGTATTCTTCACCTCGATCACCCATAAAGCGCACTAAAGGCAAGCGTTTATCAGGCAAAGGAAACACAGCATGGAAGTTTTGAGGTACAGCAGGTAATCCTTGGTATCTTTTCTCTTCGTCCATCTTGGCTTGCTTTCGTTCAGCACGTCTTTTCTCTCTCTCTGTCAATTCGCGCTCAGGCTTACTCCATTTCTTCGTTTTGCGAAGGGAGCGTGTGTCGTTTTCGTTAGCACGAGCAGCAATCGTGTCGAGGTATTCTTTTGTCTTTTTGATAGCGATTTCGTCCCCCCAGATATCGATTTGATTGTAGTCTGAGTTGTATTCAATGTACGAGTTGGAAGCGCGTTGGATTTCTTTGGCGCGTGCCTTGTTGAAACCACCCAGGATATCCATTGGGTTAAAATGGGCAGGCAAGACCCAGTAATCATCAGCGTTTCGATGGACAGTTTCTGGTACGACAGTCGTGTCTGTAAAACTACGAACTGAACCACTTGAGACGGGTGTGTCTGCTCGAGCATGTTGAAGGCTCATGTCGATAGTGGGTGTTTGTTGTCGCGATTGTGATTGTGAAGGTATACGAACAGTGGTATCTCTCCAGTCATCATCATTATCAGAAGCTTCATCGTCGTTAAAGGTATAAGGTATTTCTGGTTCAATAGACATTTTTGATTAACAAAGAAAAGAAAAGAAAATAAAAAAAAGAGAGAGAGAGAGAATTTATTTCTCGATGATGCCTCTATTGTTTTGAAATAGAATAATACCCTTTTTTTTTCATGTTATTTTTATAGAAACAGCCATCATAGAGTGTTGTATAATGTCTGCTTAAATACGCACATACAAAAAAGAAAAGATGCATAATCAAACAGACCCTATTGATTTGGAGGCTTAGATGGCTTTAAAAACGCGTATTTTTCATTTCTTTTTTTTTCTCTCTCTCTTTTTCTCTTTTTATTATATGAACCTTTTGAATACAACAGTAGACACTAAACTTGGAACAATAGCTGAAATTAACGGCAATCTAAGTAAATATAGTTGAATGAACGCGTCTTTCTTTATTTATTCATTCATTGGCTTTAGTCCATGTAGAAAATGAATCGAGTCCAGCTATAAACGAAGTGGCAGCTAATAATGTAGATAACACCTACTTTTTTTTTCTTTTAGAGAGTCAACTCATCGCTTTGATAGATAACCTTATACCCTTCTATTCGCTACAAACAAGTAGAAGACTTGAAACCTGATTATGTTTATACAGCAGCCAAGTCCTCTTCTTCTATGGTGGATACGTATTATAACGATATCAAATCCACACTTAGTCAACAATGGCAAGAAAAGTAAGTAAACCACCACAAACCTTCTTGCTTAACTGTGCTAGATTTCCTATGATTGCAGCTACACCTCTTTATAAACAAGGCAAACGCATTTATGACTATATCTATTCGACTTATTTAAAGCCATCCGATGCTATCCTAGAACACCCTAAATTCAATTCAAACAAAGATACAGTCGTATACATGGCTTGGCACCCACACCAGGACATACTTGCTATAGTTGATAAACATGACGATGTCTACATTTATGAAAAGCATGATACTGTCTGGACATGTCAAGTATTAAGAGACATTCAAATGAAAGACGTAACAGCATTAGAATGGAAGCATAGATCAGCAGGCACCTTGGCTGTTGGATGTAAGCAAGGTGTATGTGTCTGGACAATACCAAGAGTAGCCACAGATCAAGAACCTCAATTCCATCCCTCAGCTTCTATGGTCTATTTGTCCTATCAAGGTCATGATCATGTAAGTTCACTAGCATGGGATCCTACACCCGGTAGTCATCTCTTGGCTGTTGGTTCCGCTGTCTCGAATGCACTTGTGATTTATGATATGTTGCTCAAGAGAACACACGTATTAAAGAGATATGGTCATGGTTGTATTATGTTGCGATGGAGTCCTAATGGTGAATGGTTATTTGAAGGCGGTTCGATTGGTACATCCCGTATGTGGGACACAAAACACTGGGAATCAAAGGTGATCAGTAATCCTCCTGTTTGTGGGTTCAAGCTGCTTGTTGGGCACCCGATAATCGTTCCTTGGTTTTTTCAATGTATGGCAAATCTGATCTTCATGTGTTATTCATGAGTGGTAAGCAGATCCATAGTGTTGTGGATCATCCATTGGCTTCTTTGCCAGTCACTACTGTCACGACTGAATCTAGAGAGCAGATCAAGGCTGGTGGTGTGATTCGCGATATTAGTCTGGATGGCTCCAGATTGGCTATTGCTTTTGAAAATACACCATTGATTGCCTTGTATTCACTTAAACAAGACTCACCTCTTAATTTGAATACAGAGCCTATTCTTTTCCCTATGTAAGTCAGAATGAGATCGTATTCGTCTCATTTATTCGTTTATTCTAGTGGCTATGTTCATGGATCAAGCGTATGTATGGACAACACTGCAATGTCTGTTACTGCTATAGATAGTCAACCACTTGGTATCTCATTTTGCAAGAACCATAAACAAGGCTCAGTCATGGCTATCTTATGGAAGCATGGACTAGTGACATTTGTGACTCACAAGTACCTCACAAATGAAGAAGTGCGAAAAAGATTCTATTAAATAATTTATATACGTGATCTGTAACTTCTAATAAACGTATTGCCAACACCACCAATACCAAATGCAGGACCAATACGACCAATACGGGCTAATGTACTCTTGAGATATTCTTTACGGATAAGAAATGTACGATTGGCTATGGTGGCACCAGGGCGATTATAGATGTCCAATGCATACAGATGAACAGGTGTGCTTGCTAATTGAACAATAGCAGGGCAAGCAAGTTGAGCTGCTACCTGAGATGATTTCTGGCTGAAAGAGGCAGTCTGTTGAAGCCAACTAGCAATATAAGGAGGTGCTGTAAACTAGCAGCAATCGTCAATGAATCTCTGGCAGCAAATAAAAAGTAAGATAGCTTAGGCAATGCTCTTGAGGCAGTCACACCAAACATACGAGCAAACACTTTATCCTTATAGACACATAAACCAATATTGGTTATGCTGGTTGTGATAAATTTATATAAAGATGTCTTGACAGGATCTACTGAATAGTTTTCACAGGTTGTTTCGACAAGATTAGCCGTTGTATAAGTTGAGAAATAGAGACCGAGTACAATACGGAATTGTGGTGATACAGTAAATTGAAAAGGATTTGACAGAAATGAACGCAAGCCGTATTTTAAGCCATCTGTTAATTGTCTTTTACCGTTTAAATTTTCAATAATCGATCTACATGCATTTGCATTAATTTTTTTTTTTTTTAATTTTTTTTTATTTTACCTGTCTACAATAGCAATAAAAGGTGAAACCATAGCAGCAGAAGAAAATGCAGCAAACAGATCAAGACCATAAAGCCTTAGTAGTCTATCTTTGGTATATAACAAAGGCTTCTCTTTTGAAATCGATAGTTCTGTAGACATAACTCTAAAATAATAATAATAATAATATAATAATAATAATAATAAAAGAGAGAGGGAAGGTGAGAAAAATTATAGATGTTCTCTATTTATAAACAGGATATTGAAATTCCGTATCGATTTGTTATTTGGTAAAGTATGTATGACTCTTTGTTACTCTTGTGTTTTCTTTCTTTTTTTTTGTCTTCCATTTTGCTTCGCTCCCCCTCTTTTCTTTCATTTTGATTGTAAAATCACTGGTTAAAAAATAAAATTGAGACTCAAGCTACTTTTCGATGACACATACACGTCGTTTTTGATAAAATACACAGTGTTAAAGGGACACAGAAAATGATGATTAGTCCAGGACAAAAAAAAAAAAAAAAAAAGGGTTTGTGTGAGAAAGGAATATGACAATAGGAATCCTATTTAGTCTAATTTAACACCTTATCACCGGCCCATCTTTGTTTTTGTACCTTATTTTATAATCACTTTTTAAATCAGTGAATTGATGCACATATGTTGTACATCTTGTTCAGATCAAACGAGTGTGACTTGAACCTTGTGAAAATAAAGTGTAACGATAATAAACTAAAGCTTTCTTCTTTCCTCTTTCTCTTCTTTTTTTTTTTTTCTTCTTTTTCTTATTTCTTTTTATGTGGTTAAAAATCAAAGGTAAAGCTAAAAAGAAAAAAAAGAAAACAAGATAAGCACAATCCACTCATTTCAATTCAAGTAAAGAATCTTATTTACTTTTCACCCACTGAGAATATTGCACAAGAAACAAATCAAACTCAACAAACAACACATCAAAGCAAGTCTAAACTAAACCAGAATGAATCCAATAGCCATGAACACAAAAATCATGCTATGTTTGATCAAATCCTATCTCAATTCATCAGTCTATCACACAGTCTAAAGATAGATATGAATACAGAAAAAACAAAACAAGTCTTCATACAGAATAAAGAGACAGTCAAAGACGAACAAGCCATGTTTGAACTTTTAATGCAGGCCTGGAAAGAAGATATTGAGCAACAATATAAAGATACAGCATCACAGACTGTAGAAGTCAAGAAACAATTAAACACAATAGAACAAGAAATCAAGAATTTCAACAGACATTAAAAGACATGAACAAACGACTAAATAACATTCGCCAAGAGACAGAAATATCAACACCTGTTGTATACAAGGACAAGACTGAGTTAGAAGAAGCACTCAAGGTCTCTGTTGAACGTATGACAAGCAATAAAATGGACGGATTTGATGTACTATGCCAAGAGATTGCTGATATCAACACACCGCTATATCAAAGTATTCAAGAAATAGACCACCTATTCAACAGCCATGGACCATGGCAAATAGACTTTAAAATGAAGATGTATAAATGCTTTGATATTCAATATGATCCATATTATGTCAATATGTTAAGGAGACATATGCATATCAACACAGAAGAATGTTTAGATAGTTATTTACTGGCATGTCATGCACTGGCCAGGTATTATGCCATTCCTTTTGACTAGGTAGTGTATCTCAAATAAATGATATTTATTTACCAAATCGTTGTTCCACTTTGGAGTATTTGTATAAACACTTGATAAATACATCATAATTCAACTGGTGTTCACTATAACAATTCCTAAAAAGAGATTTAGTATACAAGGCACGTGTCAGAAGAGAGGGACTTACATAATTTCAGTTAATCGAATATGCCAAGGAGGATAACCATCCAATGAAACGTAGTTATGTGGAAGACCATCATAGCTAATCATCAAATCAGGATCAGAAATAGTATTCACTATCACCATACATTAGCAAATGGCTCTTTATAGACACTAGTCCCTTACGATGCATATATGTGTTTACTAATTCAATGTCTATTGCCTGTTTGTTGTTTTTTATCATTTCTTGTACTACATATCCCATGTGTGGTTTCCCATTTTCACCTGATAAAACTGAAAATTTGATGGCTTATAAAAGTCAATGACATCTATCGTCTACAACCGTGTACTTTACCTGGTCTATTCTTTTCCATTTGGTTTGTCATCCATTCATGTAACATAGTAGATTGCTGTTTATAAAGATCAACTGCCATTGATTTAAAAACTCCTTTTTGTATGAAATGAGTCATGTATTCTGCTTTCTTATTGCTTTACCTGATGCATCATACACAGATACCTCTTGAATACCAAATTCCCAAGCCCAACATGTAGCCATACAAATGTCCAGCATCATTGTGTCCCAGTCCTTAAGACTTCTTGAGCTCAATAACTCACGAGAAATATGGATAGCAAGGTGGTTTGGTATTTTTGTCAATTGTCGTTTATCAAACTGCATGCGTGCTTGAATATCTGCTTTTGATTGATAGAATGTAGTATAGAGATAGACTGAAAATGAGATATAGCCAATATACAATAGATATAAAAAGTGCAATATGTACAATATCACTGTTAAAAATACATCGAAAAGTGAGTTATTTTGTTCTTGAATAGGCCTGCTTCTGTTTTTGATTTCTTGCTTTGATTCTATGGTATTTGTCATTGAAATGTATTTTGGTATCTTTTCATTGGTTGTCGAGAGATGCAAAGGACTGTATTCTACTTCATTATTATTTGTTGTAATAATGGTTGTCATAATGTAAAGAGATATATAACTGAAAAGAAGAAAGAAAAGAAATAAAAATGAAATATTTTTTTTATTTTTTATTTTATTTCTAATTCTAAATTTAGTCACAACCCTATGCCTTTGTTTCATTTATAGCCATTTTTTCTACTTCTTTATCAGGTTCAACTGTGTCTTGTTTCTTTTCAGAAAGAAAGGCAAGCCATAAAAATGCGATAGCCAAGACTAATAACCAGATACCATAAAGAATATACAGTGGCATTGCTGCTTTTTTGATCCTCATACCTAAAGGAATATTAATTAATGCCATAAACAGTAATAGTCGGCCAAGCCAAATATGAACATGATTGTTCCAAGGGCGTTTAGGAGGCAAACAATGATGCTTTCGACGATAACGAAACAAGAGATGGTTTACAGTACCCAACATGACTTGAGACCATACTCCAATAGATAAAGCAGTGCCAATGCCCTACAAGGAACTAGGTAAGTTCATGCCTAATATTTTTCATTCAATACGATACAGAATGTGGTTTGAGTTTAAGTTGACCAGATATACCAAATGCAATAAATGCTGAAATAGTAAAAGGCACAAATCCTGCTGTTGTCATGATAAGCATATGTACTTTGGGCCCCATGTTTTGCCCTTTTTTCTTGCAAGCATATTCATGCCCATAGCCACTGGGACAGCAAGCATCCATACAAATACCATAAGTGCAGCATGTAATAAAATAAGCTTGTTTTTTGTTTCTGGATCCATAATGAAGAAGAAAGGAAGAAAAAAAAAAGGAAAAAGAAAGGTGGTTGCTTTATTCTCATATCAGTTTTACAGCATTTGTTAATTTCCCTAAAGGCTCTTTCATCTCTTGAGGAATGTACTCTAATAATTTTTCAAACAGTCTTGTTCTTTCTGAAAACAAGATGTCTTTTCAAACATGTTAGAGAGTCAAATACATTCTGCTGATTTACCTTCAGTTTCTACAATGTTTGAAGCAAAGACATCCTTTTCTTCATCTTCATCCATCATTGTTTCCAACAGACAAAGGTTGGCACACATTTGATGAAATTCTTTTGATTCCTTTTCATTTTCATAATCTACTACGGGTGCTACTTGATTTCTAAGATATTTTAGAACACTTAATGTTTCCAGGTTGACATTGGCTTCTTGTGTCTTTTGCATACAAGCTATTTGATTACAAAGTTCTTTCAGTTTCTGCATACGAATCATATAGAAACACCGTCTCAAGATAGAAGAAGGATCAGGCCTAATGTCATTAGTAATCATACTTGGCAACAGTGATACATACTTGACCAATCTGAGTTCCCAGAAATCATTCAATCGTTTACTTGGATTTGAATTATCACCAGGATTGCCACCAAATATGTACTGGACTCGATGCACGGCATCATACACCATTTGATGAGCATAACGAGGGCATGGCTCTAATAAACTTGTCTTTTTGTTTTCATTCTGATATATTTTATGCCACTCATTTTGTTTGATAGAAAAACCTAATGCATTCTTGACAACATCTGAGTTTGTGTTGCGCTTATAGCCTGATAGAACATAGAGTTCTTCTAATGCAGCATCAATTGTTGCACGCTGATTAAAACCAGCATCGGGTCCAGCATCTTTGGTATAGTCTTGAGCTATTTCTGTAACCATATCTTGGTCTACATCGTAACGATAGAGGTCAGATAAATAGTCTTTGCCACGTTGGCCAGCAAACACATAGAGGGAGCGATTCGTCTGATCAAAAAGCATTGAATGGCCTACACGAGATTTCAAGGGCGCATTTTGTGGACAATGGGGAGAGGTAGAAGGTGAATTGGAAGTTGGCTTGGTATCATCATTTCTATTCCCCATATTAGACCTTTTTTTTTTATTTGTTCATGATTACCTAACAAGCTTCCACTGATTTGATTTGATATGGTAAGCATAAAGACCACTGTAGTTTTGTACTGTCGTGTCTCCATTGACTGTTCTTCCACCAAATACATAGAGTGTCTCACCACTTGGATCCACACACATTTGGTGGTCAAATATAAGTTCAGGGCCACCTTCACACTATACAAGCATAAGCTAGTGTTCTGCATGATAGGCACTACTTACAGCTGTATGGTTGCTGATTTTGATCCATTGATCGAGTGCAACGTAATACGATAAAAATCGGAGCACAAGGATTCTGCTGCATTTGTTGCCTGCGATGACTCTACGTATCTACCTAAAACAAAAATAGACTGGCTTGTTGAATCAAACAGACTTTATGGCATGAACGAGGACCTGGGCCACCTTGACTTGTTTTGATCGATCAATACACCTACACACTGTGTTTTCTTACTTACATTTGCGTATCTTCACTGAGCAGTTTCCACTGATTTTGTTGAATATCATACGACCAAAAATCAGACAAATCTTCCTTTCCATCCCAACCGCCCAAGATATAAATCATTTGATGATCTACATCAATACACATCTGATGTCCTCCTCTCGGCATAGGAACAGGCGCTTGCTTTTCTTGAGGCTTGAGTTGTCTCCAGATAGGTTTATAGGTTGCATTGTCTGAATAAGTTCGATAGATTTCACATTCATGATGTGCTAGTTGCAACACTCGCTCAGCTGCTTCAAAATCAGTCTCCACCACTAAATACTGATGTAGTTGAGATAACAGAGGGTGTTCTAATTCAACACCTGTCTTGTCTTTAATAAAGTAGAACGTATCCATCATATTTCTCTGGCGAAAGTATTTTAAGCATAAGCGGACTGTTTCTGTTTCTTTGTACTATATGAAGAGTCAATAGGATCATTCGCGTTTTATGTTTACTTGCAGTTTCAAATTCTGAACACACTCTTTGGATCACAGCTGGTTCATTGATGCCACGCACTTCAAGATACCAAATACTGTAATTGAAATTAGCACCAAAAGCAGACAATGGCACAATTTTGATGTATTTAATGGGGAGAATCTAAAGTGAAATGAGTTGAAAGCATTGGTTTGATAGTCCCCATACCAAGTTTTTGTATTGATACTTTAACGAAAATGTTTCTGGTTCGGTATCATTTCTTAAACCTATATGTATATATATATATATATGTATAGTGTATTAGGATGAGATATAATTAACCACAACAAGCAAACCATGATGTAGCAATTCAATCATATCGTCTTTTGGATCCACGCCACCATAGACCTTAAATTCTTTCAAGTTACAAACATGTCCTTTATGAAATTTACCAAACATGACAGAACCTTTTTTTCGTCTTTCTTTAGAATGCCTGTAATTTTTCCGAAATATTAAAACTTACGAGCAATGACGGGTTTATCGAATTTGATGGTAATAAACTGTTCATGGTCATTCAGTCCACTTGACCATCTAGAGGCTTGTTGTGTAGGTTGATTTACAATGATGTTCTGTGGGTGATAAGATCCCGAATAAGAAGAACAATCGTAAATACTGTATTTTAACTTGACTTGTCTTGCTTTTGACATCATAGATATTAACGTATTTTTGTGATGATCCATAGGTGCATTAGCAGTATTGTTTGTATGGACTTGCGAGGCACGATCCATGTGCTGCTGTGTAAGTGCAGCTACATTCATGGTGTCCTTATAGACTGGATGGTGACTATAATAAATGTTATTCAGGCGATGTTGAATGGATTTTCTTGTTTCAAGCATGTCTGAGAGTGCTCTTGAAGAAGAGGGAGGTGATCTCTTGTTCTGTTGGCATTGGTTTTCCGGTATGTAGCTCATAGGATGATACACTGCTTCAGACAAGAGCTCTTTGTCTTCTATGGTATTGTTGCCGATAATGGAAATGTCATGTTGATGTGTACTAAGGTTTGAAGTAGGTTCACTACTACTGCTACTGTCACTGTCATTGGGATGAAAGTCCATGTTAAATCAGTTTGAACCGAAAGAAAAAAAAAAAGAGAGAGAGAGAGATGCCCTTTAGATCATTCTTGAATAAATGCATATATAAGACAATGAAAAATGCTAGGTCATGTGATCAAAAACAAACGGAAACATTTCCTAAACACATTGTTACACTAGTAAACAAACCATACAAGCGTCATAAACATTGAAAAAGGGAAATAAGCTCATTTTTTTCCACTTTGTAAACCATCACGTCACTTTGTAGCCTGTGCTTCTTTATCTATAGTATATCTTTTGTGTTTGTAGCCCGTGCTGCGTCTCGAATTGGCCAATAAAAAGATTGCACTACATCCCCCTCCCTCCACAACCCCCAAACGCATCATTCTTTTCTTTTTTTTTCCTCCTCTTTTTTCTTAATTTTTCTTTCTTTATCTTTTTTTTCTTTTAAAATAAATCTCCCTTTCCTTTCCTTTCCCTTCTCCTATATATATTTCTGAATTTATTATGCCTGACGATAACAAACCAATGGAACCACGAAAAAAGCGAGCAAAAATCATGAGCGCCTGTGGTGAATGTCGACGCAAAAAAACAAAGTGCAACGGCGAACAGCCATGTCGAAGCTGTCAGAAATCAAACACAGCTTGTGTCTATCCAACAGCAGCACAACTGGACGATAGAAAAAACCATGGAGGTGGACATCCAAAGCAGCACTGGAAGCCATTGAAGACCGACTCAAGACAATTGAAGATATGTTACGAACGATTCTCCATCAATCACAGCCGCCGATGCACGATCCCAATTGTTTAAATAATAAAACCTCTGTTGCTAGTAGCCATGATAGTTCTCTTGTTGTTGATGAAGCTAGTCTTCATGATAGTAATAATAGTAATGATAATCGACTGCCTTCTATTCATAATCTCTCAGCATCACTACCACTTATGCAACAGCTACCAAACCCACTTGGATTAACTAGGCATGAAGAAGAGATCTATCATCAATATCATCAGCCACCGCCACATTCCATGTACCGCCCAATTCCTCAACATCACCATGACAACACTTTACAACATCCAGAAGAAGCCTCGGTATCAGAAAGGCATCTGCAGCCAATGAAAAAACGTAAAAGATGATACATTTCTTTGTTCAATTTCTACTCCTCTCACTCTTACTCTCACTCTCACTCTATTTATTATTTAATAGAAAATAACAATAAATAAAGAGAAACGGTTTCATTCTTTTAAGCATTATGTTTTGGTTTTCATTGGTTACTATCTTAAGTGGATTAAGGACTGCTTCCGGTAAAGACAAGTCACAATCCTTTTTTTATATCTCAACTTTTTTTTTCTTACAAAATCTCGATCTCTTCTTTTTTTTTTTTTACAATTCCAAGATCTGTGAATATGCCCAGTACTGTCTCTAGCAAAGAAGGTAAGTTGTTTCGAGGGATAAAGAGTATGCGTCTTATACGGAACGATAGACAAACATCGTAGCGATAAGAAGGAAAAGAAGGAAAAGAAGGAACGATCTTCTCGCAAGAGAGACAGAGACGATAAGAAAAAATCAGATAGCGAAGACAAAGCCGAGACCAAGTCTGATTTGCCTGAAAACTCTACAGAAGTACTCCTGAACCTGACTCCAAGAAGCGCAAGACAGTTGTTGAAGAAGATACAAACCAGGATGAAGATATTCCTGACCACCTTCGTCTTTCCAAGTTCCGTATTTCTGAAGGTACAGTCAACAACCTTGAGTCAAGAGGTATCAAATCTTTGTTTGAAATTCAAGCCGCTACTTTTGATGAGATTTATGATGGTCATGATGTGCTTGCCCGTGCTCGTACAGGTACTGGTAAGACATTGGCTTTTGCCTTGCCTGTCATTGAAAAGTTGGCTTTGAATAAGGAATACAAGGAACGTCGTGGTCGTGCTCCCGTGTGCTTGTTCTCTGTCCTACTCGTGATTTAGCCAAGCAAGTCTGTGGTGATTTTGAACAAATCTCTGGTAACCGTCTCAAGACATTGCCTGTGTATGGTGGTGTGCCTTACAATGAACAAACCTCTGTCTTTAGAGATGGTGTTGATGTCGTTGTTGGTACTCCCGGTCGTATCCTCGATCATATCAAATTCGGCAACATGAAGTTACATGACCTCAAGTTTATCGTTTTGGATGAAGCAGACGAAATGTTGGATGCCCGTGGCTTTGAAGAAGACATGTTCAATTTGTTATCCAACATTCAAGAACAAAAGAGCTCTCGCGACTATCAAACCTTGTTGTTCTCTGCTACTGTGCCCGAATCTGTCATGGAGACAATTAAGCGTTTCTTGAAAGAAGACTATGAACGTATTGATTTGATCGGTAATGCCAAGAACAGAACTAATACCAACATTCGTCATATTGCTATGCCCTCTTCATACCATACCCGTGCTGATATTATTGGTGATGTTGTGAATGTCTATGGTCGTAGTGGTCTGACTGTCATTTCTGTGCTACTAAGGCTGATGCCAACGAATTGGGTGCCCACGACAAGATCAAGCAAGATGCTGCTGTCTTGCACGGTGATATTGCTCAAGCTTCTCGTGAAGCTACTATGAAGGCTTTCCGTGAAGGTAAATACAAGTGTATTGTCTGTACTGATGTCCTTGCCCGTGGTTTGGATATTCCTCAAGTCGATTTGGTCATCAACTGTCAACCTCCCAAGGACACTGAACTTATGTTCATCGTTCTGGTCGTACAGGTCGTGCTGGTCGTTCTGGTGTCTGTGTCACTTTTTATAAGCCTGCTGAAGAAGGTCTGTTGTCTTACATCTCAAAGCGTACAGGTGTCAAATTCGAACACTTGTCTGCCCCTCGTCCTGAAGATATCATCAGTGCTACTACAGAAGATGCTTTCAAGTCGATTGATATGGTCAAGCCTGATGTCTTGCCCTTCTTTGCTGACTCTGCTAAGCAATTAATTGAAAAGCACGGTGCTGAAAATGCTGTTGCTGCTGCCTTGGCCTTCATGACAGGTATCATCAAGGTGTCCCTAGTCGTTCTTTATTGACTTCTCAAGAAGGTCAAACTACTTTGTTGATGCAATTGACCTATACAATTCAACATCCTGGCTATGTTCGTAATATTCTGAACCGTGAATACCCTGAATTGGGTTATGACGATTTGAAGGGCTGGAGAATGACACAAGATTCTATGGGTGTTGTGTTTGATATCAAGAGTTCTAAATGTGAAGTACAAGAAGATGGTAGTGTTCTTTTGGCTGGTCGTCCTTGGACTTCTCGTAATATCACATTGAGTGCTCCTTCTACTTTACCTCCTCTTCAAGAACGTGTAATAGAGGTGGCCGTGGTGGCGGCGGAAACAACTATGGTAATGGTGGCGGCGGATACAATAGCTATGGTCGTAACAATGGTGGTGGATACAACCGTAATGGCGGCGGTGGTGGTGGCCGTGGTGGTGGCCGATCTGGTGGTTACGGGTAACGGTGGCTATGGTGGAGGTGGCCAAAGACGTGGTGTTTACGGTCGTAACTAAAGAGATACATTTTCATCCTATTTTAGCATTTCCCCCTTTTTTTATTACTTTTTGCATTTACAAACAATACCTTTTTTCTATAGAGAGATTCAATTTGTATATGTTTGCTTTAATTTGTTTTCATGTTTATTTATTATCATTAACTAGACCATAAAGACATTTATTTGTTATCTAACAATAATAATAATAATGGATTTCAGTCTGTGAAAAGAGGCTTTTTTCTCTCTCTCTCTCTCTCTCTTTTCTTATTGAACATGGCCCAGTCTCGTATTTTAGTAAGCAACCCCCAAGATACAAACATAAAATTTAACCTGATCAAAGTTGGTTGGCTTAGGAAACGTACCATTACCAAATACTCGACATAATGTAGGCATGATGGTGCTCGATGCCATTGCCAAGTCGCTTAATCTAACATGGTCACAAAACCGTAGTTGGAAATCAGACATGGCTGAAACAAACATACAAGTTCAATCCAAAAACGAGTTTCATGAATACAAACTCACGCTCTTAAAGCCAAGAAAGTTGATGAACATTAGTGGATCATGTATTGCTCAAGCAGGCAAGTGGATCTGTCTGATAGCTTCATCTAATCCTACACAGTCAAAGATCTTTCACTTCCCTTAAACGTCTATGTCTTTCATGACGATATGCAGCGTGGGTTAGGTAAAGTCAGTCTGAAAGCAAGTGGATCAGCCAATGGACACAATGGCATCAAATCCGTCATTGATCATCTCAGGACACAAGACTTTAACCGT